>NW_027141127.1:916985-919485 GCF_036365525.1 Heterodontus francisci | reverse complement strand
TCTTCTATATTTGACTGTGCATCACCCCCTACTGTACCTCCACTCTGTATCCCATCTCCCTGCCAAATTCGTTTAACAGCACTAACAAACCACCCAGCAAGGATGTTGGTCCCGTTCCAGTTCAGGTGCAACCCGTCCAACTTGTACAGGTCCCACCTCCGCCAGAAACAGACCCAGTGATCCAGGGAACTAAAGCCCTCCCTCCTGCACCATCTCCTCAGCCATGCATTCATCTGCTCTCCCCTCCTATCCCTATACTCACTAGCACGTGGCACCGGGAGTAATCCAGATATTACAACCTTTTGAGGTCCTGCTTTTTAATCTGCTACCTAGCTCCCGAAATTCTTGTTGCAGGACCTCATCCCTCTTTCTACCTGTGTCGTTGGTCCCAATGTGTACCACGACCTCTGACTGTTCACCCTCCCCCCTTCAGAATATCCTGCAGCCACTCCGTGACATCCTTGACCCTAGCACCAGGGAGGCAACATACCATCCTGGAGTCACTTTTGTGGCCACAGAAACACCTATCTGTACCCCTTATGATAGACTCCCCTATCATTATAGCTCTCCCACTCCTATTCCTCCCCTCTTGTGCAGCAGAGCCACCCATGGTGCCACAGACTTGGCTCTTGCTGCATTCCCCTGAGAAGCTATCTCGCCCAACTGTATCCAAAGTGGAAAATCTGTTCCAGAGGGAGATGGGCCCAGGGGACTCCTGCACGGCCTGCCGAGTTCTTCTACTCTGCCTGGCGCTCACCCATTCCCTTTCTGCCTGAGCAGTCTTTACCTGCGGTGTGACCACTTCCCTGTACGTGCTATCCACGATGATCTCAGCCTCGAGAGTGTGTATGAGTGTGTGTCAGTGTGAGTGAGTGAGTGAGTGAGTGAGTGAGTGAGTGAGTGAGTGAGTGAGTGTGTGTTTGAGTGTGAGAGTGTGAGAGTGTGAGAGTGAGGTGGAGGGAGTCTAAGGGAAGAAGCAATCCAGACTTGGAGAGAGTTTCCTAGCCTGCGCCAGACTGCCTGTGCCGATGAGTCACTGGTTCCCTGACAGTGAGACTTGTGTGGAATGCAGCGTGTAAACATCCTGTCAGAGGCCACTTCTCTTCCCAAATAATTCCGAACAGCATTCCCGCACTGAAGGAACACAGCCGTCCCTGCTCCACACCCAGCATCCATATTAATCCACCTCAGAGTCTCTGTCCGTCAGGGACCCCTCTTAAAGAGGGAGTCTCCCTCTCTCCGTCAGGGACCCCTCTTAAAGAGGGAGTCTCTCTCTCTCTGTCAGGGACCCCTGTTAAAGAGGGAGTCTCTCTCTCTCTCCGTCAGGGACCCCTGTTAAAAAGAGAGTCTCTCTCTCCCTCTCCGTCAGGGACCCCTGTTAAAAAGGGAGTCTCTCTCTCTCCGTCAGGGACCCCTGTTAAAGAGGGAGTCTCTCTCTCTCTCCGTCAGGGACCCCTGTTAAAAAGAGAGTCTCTCTCTCCCTCTCCGTCAGGGACCCCTGTTAAAAAGGGAGTCTCTCTCTCTCCGTCAGGGACCCCTGTTAAAGAGGGAGTCTCTCTCTCTATCTCCATCAGGGACCCCTGTTAAAGAGGAGGATTAAGCAAACTGATCCCAGGGATGAGGGACTTCAGTTAATGTGGAGAGACTGGGAGAAGCTGGGATTGTTCTCCTGAGAACAGAGAAGGTTAAGAGGGAGATTTAATCGAGACGTTCACAATCAGGAAGAGTTTGGATGGAGTAAATGAGGAGAGACTGTTTCCCAGTGGTGGGAGGGTGGTGAACCGGAGGGACACAGATCGAGGGTGATTGGTGAGAGAACTGGAGAGAGGGAGATGAGGAAACATTATTTGAGGCAGTGAGTTGTTGTGATCTGGGACTCGCTGCCTGAAAGGACGGTGGAAGCAGATTCAATAGTGACTCTCAAAAGGGGATTCGGGGTAAATACTGGGAGGGGAAAGCTTTACAGCTAACAGGCAACTGTCAAGAATGAGGAAAATTAATTTCTCCACCGGAACACTGATTTTAAACAGCTGACGGTGAAGGAAAGAACTTGCTTTAAAATAAAAAGTATGAGAGACTTTGGCTGGAGGGAGACATTAGCATTCTCAACAAACAAGTACTTCGAAGGACAAAGGAGACACTCCCCACTCCAATTTAATCCACAATGGACTTTTGATTACCAGACGCTGAAGGTGGGAAGGCTAGCATTCCAAGTTAACTGCTAAGATGGGCCATTTACACAAACAGGCATGGTCGAACCGGTTCAGTCCATGACTAATTGACTGTTGGAGTTTTTTTCACGTTGAACCTCCAACGAGGAACTTGAACTCGGAAAGCTGGTTTCTCCCAGCTCTCACCAGCTTCAGAAACCCCCGAAGATGCGTAAACTCAGAGAGAGAAAAGTCTCCAACAGTGAACAAGGTTTAAGAAGAAAACTGGGCCCCAAGGAAAAGTAAGACCTACCTATAATCAAGGGCCCGACAACGGTCTTGAAGCACAT
>NW_027141127.1:907702-910202 GCF_036365525.1 Heterodontus francisci | reverse complement strand
AGAAGTGGCCTCTGACAGGATGTTTACACGCTGCATTCCACACAAGTCTCACTGTCAGGGAACCAGTGACTCATCGGCACAGGCAGTCTGGCGCAGGCTAGGAAACTCTCTCCAAGTCTGGATTGCTTCTTCCCTTAGACTCCCTCCACCTCACTCTCACACTCTCACACTCTCACACTCAAACACACACTCAAACACACACTCACTCACTCACTCACTCACTCACTCACTCACTCACTCACTCACTCACACTGACACACACTCATACACACTCTCGAGGCTGAGATCATCGTGGATAGCACGTACAGGGAAGTGGTCACACCGCAGGTAAAGACTGCTCAGGCAGAAAGGGAATGGGTGAGCGCCAGGCAGAGTAGAAGAACTCGGCAGGCCGTGCAGGAGTCCCCTGGGCCCATCTCCCTCTGGAACAGATTTTCCACTTTGGATACAGTTGGGCGAGATAGCTTCTCAGGGGAATGCAGCAAGAGCCAAGTCTGTGGCACCATGGGTGGCTCTGCTGCACAAGAGGGGAGGAATAGGAGTGGGAGAGCTATAATGATAGGGGAGTCTATCATAAGGGGTACAGATAGGTGTTTCTGTGGCCACAAAAGTGACTCCAGGATGGTATGTTGCCTCCCTGGTGCTAGGGTCAAGGATGTCACGGAGTGGCTGCAGGATATTCTGAAGGGGGGAGGGTGAACAGTCAGAGGTCGTGGTACACATTGGGACCAACGACACAGGTAGAAAGAGGGATGAGGTCCTGCAACAAGAATTTCGGGAGCTAGGTAGCAGATTAAAAAGCAGGACCTCAAAAGGTTGTAATATCTGGATTACTCCTGGTGCCACGTGCTAGTGAGTATAGGGATAGGAGGGGAGAGCAGATGAATGCATGGCTGAGGAGATGGTGCAGGAGGGAGGGCTTTAGTTCCCTGGATCACTGTTTCTGGCGGAGGTGGGACCTGTACAAGTTGGACGGGTTGCACCTGAACTGGAACGGGACCAACATCCTTGCTGGGAGGTTTGTTAGTGCTGTTAAACGAATTTGGCAGGGAGATGGGATACAGAGTGGAGGTACAGTAGGGGGTGATGCACAGTCAAATATAGAAGAGAAACTGACTCAGTCTGGAAGGCCGAGCAAATATAGACCTGTGAAAGCACAAGTGAAAAATGCACGGCTGGATTGTATCAATTTTAACACGAGGAGTCTCACTAGTAAGGCAGATGAATTGAGGGCATTGATTAAACACATGGGAATATGATATTATTGCTATCACAGAGACATGGCTGAGGGAAGGGCAGGATTGGCAACCCAATATTCCAGGGTATAGAATCTTCAGGCGTGACAGGGGAGGGGGTAAAAGAGGAGGTGGCATTGCACTGTTGATCAAGGAGTCAATTACTGCAGTAAGGAGGGATGATATCTTCGAAGGTTCCTCAAATGAGGCCATATGGGTAGAACTTAAAAACAAAAAGAGGGCAATCACTTGGCTGGGAGTGTACTACAGGCCTCCAAAGAGTCAGGGAGAGATAGAGGAGCAGATATGTAGGCAAATCTCAGAGAGGTGTAAAAATAATAGGGTAATAATATTAGGGGATTTCAACTTCCCCAATATCAACTGGGAGAGTCTTCGTACAAAAGGCTTAAAAGGGGGAGGAATTCTTAAAGTACATACAGGAGAGCTTTTTGAGCCAGCACGTAGAAAGTCCTACAAGAGAAGGGGCAGTACTGGACTTAATCCTAGGGAATGAAGCTGGACAAGTGGTAAAAGTGTCAGTGGGGGACAATTTCGGGGATAGTGACCATAACTCTGTGATTTAAGGTAGTTATGGAAAAGGACAAAGATGGGCCAGAAATAAAGGTACTGAATTGGGGGAAGGCCGATTTCAATATGATAAAACAGGATCTGGCCAAAGTGGACTGGGAGCAGCTACTTGTAGGAGAGTCTACATCAGACCAGTGGGGGTCATTCAAAAAGGAACTAGTGAGAGTTCAGGGCCAACATGTTCCCTTAAAGGTGAAGGGTAGGACCAACAAGTCCAGGGAACCCCGGATGTAAAGGGATATTGAGGATTGGATAAGGGAAAAAAAAGGAGGCTTATGCAGATTCAGAGTGCTGAAAACAGAGGAGGCACTAGAGGATTATAGAAAGTGTAGGGGGGTATTTAAAAAAGTAATTAGGAGAGTGAAGAGGGGGCATGAAGAAACACTGCCAGGCGAGATAAAGGAAAATCCCAAGGTGTTTTATAAGTATATTAAGAGCAAGAGTATAACCAGGGACCAAAGTGACAACCTGTGTGTGGAGCCGGAGGATGTAGGTGAGGTTTTAAATGATTACTTTTCATCTGTGTTCATTATGGAGAAGGACGATGTAGGTGTAGAGATCAGGGAGGGGGATTGTGATATACTTGAACATATTAGCATTGAAAGGGAGGAGGTATTAGTGGTTTTAGCGGGCTTAAAAGTGGATAAATCCCCAGGCCCAGATGAGATGTATCCCAG
>NW_027141127.1:830202-902702 GCF_036365525.1 Heterodontus francisci | reverse complement strand
GTAGAGCCGCTGGCTGGAGCAAATGCTAATCCCTCAACCAAAATCAAAAAATAGACTATTCCCTACTCATGATGTTTTTTCTGCATTAATTCCAATTTCCTATTTATCTAATGTGCCTCCCACTCTCTATTAGACACAAAGTCAACAGTCACGCAGACACGCACAGTAACACACTGATATATCCCACACCCCTCACTGTAACACTCTGATATATCCCACACCCCTCACTGTAACACTGATATATCCCACACCCCTCACTGTAACACTCTGATATATCCCACACCCCTCACTGTAACACTCTGATATATCCCACACCCCTCACTGTAACACTGATATATCCCACAACCCTCACTGTAACACTCTGATATATCCCACACCCCTCACTGTAACACACTGATATCTCCCACACCCCTCACTGTAACACTCTGATATATCCCACACACCTCACTGTAACACACTGATATATCCCACACCCCTCACTGTAACACTCTGATATATCCCACACCCCTCACTGTAACACTGATATATCCCACACCCCTCACTGTAACACTCTGATATATCCCACACCCCTCACTGTAACACTCTGATATATCCCACACCCCTCACTGTAACACTCTGATATATCCCACACTCCTCACTGTAACACTCTGATATATCCCACACCCCTCACTGTAACACTGATATAACCCACACCCCTCACTGTAATACACTGATATATCCCACACCCCTCACTGTAATACTCTGATATATCCCACACCCCTCACTGTAACACTCTGATATATCCCACACCCCTCACTGTAACACTGATATATCCCACACCCCTCACTGTAACACTCTGATATACCCAACACCCCTCACTGTAACACTCTGATATATCCCACACCCCTCACTGTAACACTCTGATATATACCACACCCCTCACTGTAACACTGATATATCCCACACCCCTCACTGTAATACACTGATATAACCCACACCCCTCACTGTAATACTCTGATATATCCCACACCCCTCACTGTAACACTCTGATATATCCCACACCCCTCACTGTAACACTGATATATCCCACACCCCTCACTGTAACACTGATATATCCCACACCCCTCACTGTAACACTGATATATCCCACACCCCTCACTGTAACACTCTGATATACCCAACACCCCTCACTGTAACACTCTGATATATCCCACACCCCTCACTGTAACACTCTGATATATACCACACCCCTCACTGTAACACTGATATATCCCACACACCTCACTGTAACACTCTGATATATCCCACACCCCTCAATGTAACACTCTGATATATCCCACACCCCTCACTGTAACACTCTGATATATCCCACACCCCTCACTGTAACACTCTGATATATCCCACACCCCTCACTGTAACACTCTGATATATCCCACACCCCTCACTGTAACACTCTGATATACCCCACACCCCTCACTGTAACACTGATATATCCCACACCCCTCACTGTAACACTCTGATATATCCCACACCCCTCACTGTAACACACTGATATATCCCACACCCCTCACTGTAACACTCTGATATGTCCCACACCCCTCACTGTCACACTCTGATATATCCCACACCCCTCACTGTAACACTCTGATATAACCCACACCCCTCACTGTAACACTCTGATATATCCCACACCCCTCACTGTAACACTCTGATATATCCCACACCCCTCACTGTAACACTCTGATATATCCCACACCCCTCACTGTAACACTCTGATATATCCCACACCCCTCACTGTAACACTCTGATATATCCCACACCCCTCACTGTAACACTCTGATATATCCCACACCCCTCACTGTAACACTCTGATATATCCCACACCCCTCACTGTAACACTCTGATATATCCCACACCCCTCACTGTAACACTCTGATATATCCCACACCCCTCACTGTAACACTCTGATATACCCCACACCCCTCACTGTAACACTGATATATCCCACACCCCTCACTGTAACACTCTGATATATCCCACACCCCTCACTGTAACACACTGATATATCCCACACCCCTCACTGTAACACTCTGATATGTCCCACACCCCTCACTGTAACACTCTGATATATCCCACACCCCTCACAGGAACACACTGATATATCCCACACCCCTCACTGTAACACTCTGATATATCCCACACCCCTCACTGTAACACTCTGATATATCCCACACACCTCACTGTAACACTCTGATATATCCCACACCCCTCACTGTAATACTCTGTTATATCCCACACCCCTCACTGTAACACTCTGATATATCCCACACCCTCACTGTAACACTCTGATATACCCAACACCCCTCACTGTAACACTCTGATATACCCCACACCCCTCACTGTAACACTCTGATATATCCCACACCCCTCACTGTAACACTGATATATCCCACACCCCTCACAGTAACACACTGAGATATCCCACACCCCTCACTGTAACACTCTGATATATCCCACACCCCTCACTGTAACACTCTGATATATCCCACACCCCTCACTGTAACACTCTGATATATCCCACACCCCTCACTGTAACACTCTGATATATCCCACACCCCTCACTGTAACACTCTGATATATCCCACACCCCTCACTGTAACACTCTGATATATCCTACACCCCTCACTGTAACACTCTGATATATCCCACACCCCTCACTGTAACACTCTGATATATCCCACACCCCTCACTGTAACACACCGATATAACCCACACCCCTCACTGTAACACTCTGATATATCCCACACCCCTCACTGTAACACACCGAAATATCCCACACCCCTCACTGTAACACTCTGATATATCCCACACCCCTCACTGTAACACTCTGATATATCCCACACCCCTCACTGTAGCACACTGATATATCCCACACCCCTCACTGTAACACTCTGATATACCCCGCACCCCTCACTGTAACACTCTGATATATCCCACACCCCTCACTGTAACACTGATATATCCCACACCTCTCACTGTAACACTGATATATACCACACCCCTCACTGCAACACTGATATATCCCACACCCCTCACTGTAACACTGATATATCCCACACCCCTCACTGTAACACTGATATATCCCACACCCCTCACTGTAACACTGATATATCCCACACCCCTCACTGTAACACTCTGATATATCCCACACCCCTCACTGTAACACTCTGATATATCCCACACTCCTCATTGTAACACTCTGATATATCCCACACCCCTCACTGTAACACTCTGATATATCCCACACCCCTCACTGTAACACTGATATATCCCACACACCTCACTGTAACACTCTGATATATCCCACACTCCTCACTGTAACACTCTGATATATCCCACACCCCTCACTGTAACACTCTGATATATCCCACACTCCTCACTGTAACACTCTGATATATCCCACACCCCTCACTGGAACACTGATATATCCCGCACCCCTCACTGTCACACTCTGATATATCCCACACTCCTCACTGTTACACTGATATATCCCACACCCCTCACTGGAACAGTGATATATCCCACACCCCTCACTGTAACACTCTGATATATCCCACACCCCTCACTGTAACACTCTGATATATCCCACACTCCTCACTGTAACACTCTGATATATCCCACACCCCTCACTGGAACACTGATATATCCCGCACCCCTCACTGTCACACTCTGATATATCCCACACTCCTCACTGTTACACTGATATATCCCACACCCCTCACTGGAACAGTGATATATCCCACACCCCACACTGTAACACTCTGATATATCCCACACTGTAACACTCTGATATATCCCACACACCTCACTGTAACACACTGATTTATCCCACACCCCTCACTGTAACACTCTGATATATCCCACACTCCTCACTGTAACACTCTGATATATCCCACAAACCTCACTGTAACACACTGATTTATCCCACACTCCTCACTGTAACACTCTGATATATCCCACACCCCTCACTGTAACACTCTGATATATCCCACACTCCTCACTGTAACACTCTGATATATCCCACACCCCTCACTGTAACACTGATATATCCCACACACCTCACTGTAACACTCTGATATATCCCACACCCCTCACTGTAACACTGATATATCCCACACCCCTCACTGGAACAGTGATATATCCCACACCCCTCACTGCAACACTCTGATATATCCCACACCCCTCACTGTAACACTCTGATATATCCCACACCCCTCACTGTAACACTCTGATATATCCCACACCCATCACTGTAACACTGATATATCCCACACCCCTCACTGTAACACTGATATATCCCACACCCCTCACTGGAACACTGATATATCCCACACCCCTCACTGGAACACTGATATATCCCACACCCCTCACTGCAACACTCTGATATACCCCGCACCCCTCACTGTAACACTGATATATCCCACACCCCTCACTGTAACACTGATATATCCCACACCCCTCACTGTAACACTGATATATCCCACACCCCTCACTGTAACACTCTGATATATCCCACACCCCTCACTGTAACACTCTGATATACCCCACACCCCTCACTGTAACACTCTGATATATCCCACACCCCTCACTGTAACACTCTGATATACCCCACACCCCTCACTGTAACACTCTGATATATCCCACACCCCTCACTGTAACACTCTGATATACCCCACACCCCTCACTGTAACACTCTGATATATCCCACACCCCTCACTGTAACACTCTGATATATCCCACACCCCTCACTGTAACACTCTGATATATCCCACACCCCTCACTGTAACACACCGATATATCCCACACCCCTCACTGTAACACTGATATATCCCACACCCCTCACTGTAACACTGATATATCCCACACGCCTCACTGTAACACTGATATATCCCACACCCCTCACTGTAACACTCTGATATATCCCACACCCCTCACTGTAACACTCTGATATATCCCACACCCCTCACTGTAACACTCTGATATATCCCACACCCCTCACTGTAACACTCTGATTTTTCCCACACCTCTCACTGTAACACTGATATATCCCACACCCCTCACTGTAACACTCTGATATATCACACACCCCTCACTGCAACACTGATATATCACACACCCCTCACTGTAACACACTGAAATATCCCACACCCCTCACTGTAACACTGATATATCCCACACCCCTCACTGTAACACTCTGATATACCCCACACCCCTCACTGTAACACTCTGATATATCCCACACCCCTCACTGTAACACTGATATATCCCACACCTCTCACTGCAACACTGATATATCCCACACCTCTCACTGCAACACTGATATATCCCACACCTCTCACTGTAACACTGATATATCCCACACCCCTCACTGTAACACTCTGATTTTTCCCACACCTCTCACTGTAACACTGATATATCCCACACCCCTCACTGTAACACTCTGATATATCACACACCCCTCACTGCAACACTGATATATCACACACCCCTCACTGTAACACACTGAAATATCCCACACCCCTCACTGTAACACTGATATATCCCACACCTCTCACTGTAACACTGATATATCCCACACCCCTCACTGTAACACTCTGATATATCCCACACCCCTCACTGCAACACTGATATATCCCACACCCCTCACTGTAACACTCTGATATATCCCACACCCCTCACTGTAACACTCTGATATATCCCACACCCCTCACTGTGACACTCTGATATATCCCACACCCCTCACTGTAACACTCTGATATATCCCACACTCCTCACTGTTACACTGATATGTCCCACACCCCTCACTGGAACACTGATATATCCCACACCCCTCACTGGAACACTGATATATCCCACACCCCTCACTGTAACACTCTGATATATCCCACAAACCTCACTGTAACACACTGATTTATCCCACACTCCTCACTGTAACACTCTGATATATCCCACACCCCTCACTGTAACACTCTGATATATCCCACACTCCTCACTGTAACACTCTGATATATCCCACACCCCTCACTGTAACACTCTGATATATCCCACACTCCTCACTGTAACACTGATATATCCCACACACCTCACTGTAACACTCTGATATATCCCACACCCCTCACTGTAACACTCTGATATATCCCACACCCCTCACTGTAACACTCTGATATATCCCACACTCCTCACTGTAACACTCTGATATATCCCACACCCCTCACTGTAACACTGATATATCCCGCACCCCTCACTGTCACACTCTGATATATCCCACACTCCTCACTGTTACACTGATATATCCCACACCCCTCACTGGAACAGTGATATATCCCACACCCCTCACTGTAACACTCTGATATAACCCACACTGTAACACTCTGATATAACCCACACTGTAACACTCTGATATATCCCACACTGTAACACTCTGATATATCCCACACACCTCACTGTAACACACTGATTTATCCCACACCCCTCACTGTAACACTCTGATATATCCCACAAACCTCACTGTAACACACTGATTTATCCCACACTCCTCACTGTAACACTCTGATATATCCCACACCCCTCACTGTAACACTCTGATATATCCCACACCCCTCACTGTAACACTCTGATATATCCCACACCCCTCACTGTAACACTGATATATCCCACACCCCTCACTGGAACAGTGATATATCCCACACCCCTCACTGTAACACTCTGATATATCCCACACCCCTCACTGTAACACTCTGATATATCCCACACCCCTCACTGTAAAACACTCTGATATATCTCACACCCCTCACTGTAACACTCTGATATATCCCGCACCCCTCACTGTAACACACTGATATATCCCACACCCCTCACTGTAACACTGATATATCCCACACCCCTCACTGTAACACTGATATATACCACACCCCTCACTGTAACACTCTGATATATCCCACACACCTCACTGTAACACACTGATTTATCCCACACCCCTCACTGTAACACACTGATATATCCCACACCCCTCACTGTAACACTCTGATATATCCCACACACCTCACTGTAACACACTGATTTATCCCACACCCCTCACTGTAACACTCTGATATATCCCACACCCCTCACTGTAACACTCTGATATATCCCACACCCCTCACTGTAACACTCTGATATATCCCGCACCCCTCACTGTAACACACTGATATATCCCACACCCCTCACTGTAACACTGATATATCCCACACCCCTCACTGTAACACACTGATATATCCCACACCCCTCACTGCAACACTGATATATCCCACACCCCTCACTGTAACACTGATATATCCCACACCCCTCACTGTAACACTGATATATCCCACACCCCTCACTGTAACACTGATATATCCCACACCCATCACTGTAACACTGATATATCCCACACCCCTCACTGTAACACTGATATATCCCACACCCCTCACTGCAACACTCTGATAGATCCCACACCCCTCACTGTAACACTCTGATATATCCCACACCCCTCACTGGAACACTCTGATATATCCCACACCCCTCACTGCAACACTCTGATATATCCCACACCCCTCACTGGAACACTCTGATATATCCCATACCCCTCACTGTAACACTCTGATATATCCCACACCCCTCACTGTAACACTGATATATCCCACACCCCTCACAGTAACACTCTGATATATCCCACACCCCTCACTGTAACACTGATATATCCCACACCCCTCACTGTAACACTCATATATACCACACCCCTCACTGTAACACTCATATATACCACACCCCTCACTGGAACACTGATATGTCCCACACCCCTCACTGTAACACTCTGATATATCCCGCACCCCTCACTGGAACACTCTGATATATCCCACACCCCTTACTGTAACACTCTGATATATCCCACACCGCTCACTGTCACTCTGATATATCCCACACCCCTCACTGTAACACTTTGTTATATCCCACACCCCTCACTGTAACACTGATATATCCCACACCCCTCACTGTAACACTGATATATCCCACACCCCTCACTGTAACACTCTGATATATCCCACACCCCTCACTGGAACACTCTGATATATCCCACACCCCTCACTGTAACACTCTGATATATCCCACACCCCTCACTGTAACACTCTGATATATCCCGCACCCCTCACTGTAACACACTGATATATCCCACACCCCTCACTGTAACACTGATATATCCCACACCCCTCACTGTAACACACTGATATATCCCACACCCCTCACTGCAACACTGATATATCCCACACCCCTCACTGTAACACTGATATATCCCACACCCCTCACTGTAACACTGATATATCCCACACCCCTCACTGTAACACTGATATATCCCACACCCATCACTGTAACACTGATATATCCCACACCCCTCACTGTAACACTGATATATCCCACACCCCTCACTGCAACACTCTGATAGATCCCACAACCCTCACTGTAACACTCTGATATATCCCACACCCCTCACTGGAACACTCTGATATATCCCACACCCCTCACTGTAACACTCTGATATATCCCACACCCCTCACTGGAACACTCTGATATATCCCATACCCCTCACTGTAACACTCTGATATATCCCACACCCCTCACTGTAACACTGATATATCCCACACCCCTCACAGTAACACTCTGATATATCCCACACCCCTCACTGTAACACTGATATATCCCACACCCCTCACTGTAACACTCATATATACCACACCCCTCACTGTAACAATCATATATACCACACCCCTCACTGGAACACTGATATGTCCCACACCCCTCACTGTAACACTCTGATATATCCCGCACCCCTCACTGGAACACTCTGATATATCCCACACCCCTTACTGTAACACTCTGATATATCCCACACCGCTCACTGTCACTCTGATATATCCCACACCCCTCACTGTAACACTTTGTTATATCCCACACCCCTCACTGTAACACTGATATATCCCACACCCCTCACTGTAACACTGATATATCCCACACCCCTCACTGTAACACTCTGATATATCCCACACCCCTCACTGGAACACTCTGATATATCCCACACCCCTCACTGTAACACTCTGATATATCCCACACCCCTCACTGTCACTCTGATATATCCCACACCCCTCACTGTAACACTTTGTTATATCCCACACCCCTCACTGTAACGCTCGGATATATCCCACACCCCTCACTGCAACACTGATATATCCCACACCCCTCACTGTAACATTGATATATCCCACACCCCTCACTGTAACACTCTGATATATCCCACACCCCTCACTGTCACACTCTGATATATCCCACACCCCTCACTGTAACACTCTGATATATCCCACACCCCTCACTGTAACACTGATATATCCCACACCCCTCACTGTAACACTAATATATCCCACACCCCTCAATGTAACACTGATATATCCCACACCTCTCACTGCAACACTCTGATATATCCCACACCCCTCACTGTAACACTCTGATATATCCCACACCCCTCACTGCAACACTCTGATATATCCCACACCCCTCACTGCAACACTCTGATATATCCCACACCCCTCACTGTAACACTCTGATATATCCCACACCCCTCACTGTAACACTGATATATCCACACCCCTCACTGTAACACTTTGATATATCCCACACCCCTCACTGTAACACTTTGATATATCCCACACCCCTCACTGTTACACTGAGATATCCACACCCCTCACTGTAACACTTTGATATATCCCACACCCCTCACTGTAACACTGATATATCCACACCCCTCACTGTAACACTTTGATATATCCCACACCCCTCACTGTAACACTTTGATATATCCCACACCCCTCACTGTTACACTGATATATCCACACCCCTCACTGTAACACTTTGATATATCCCACACCCCTCACTGTTACACTGAGATATCCACACCCCTCACTGTAACACTTTGATATATCCCACACCCCTCACTGTTACACTGATATATCCACACCCCTCACTGTAACACTTTGATATATCCACACCCCTCACTGTAACACTTTGATATATCCCACACCCCTCACTGTTACACTGATATATCCACACCCCTCACTGTAACACTTTGATATATCCCACACCCCTCACTGTAACACTTTGATATATCCCACACCCCTCACTGTTACACTGATATATCCACACCCCTCACTGTAACACTTTGATATATCCCACACCCCTCACTGTTACACTGAGATATCCACACCCCTCACTGTAACACTCTGATATATCCCACACCCCTCACTCTCACACTGATATATCCCACACCCCTCACTGTAACACTCTGATATATCCCACACCCCTCACTGTAACACTCTGATATATCCCACACCCCTCACTGTAACACTCTGATATATCCCACACCCCTCACTGTAACACTCTGATATATCCCACACCCCTCACTGTAACACTCTGATATATCCCACACCCCTCACTGTAACACTCTGATATATACCACACCCCTCACTGTAACACTGATATATCCCACACCCCTCACTGTAACACTCTGATATATCCCACACCCCTCATTGGAACACTCTGATATATCCCACACCCCTCACTGTAACACTCTGATATATCCCACACCCCTCACTGTAACACTCTGATATATCCCACACCCCTCACTGTAACACTTTGATATATCCCACACCCCTCACTGTTACACTGATATATCCACACCCCTCACTGTAACACTTTGATATATCCCACACCCCTCACTGTTACACTGAGATATCCACACCCCTCACTGTAACACTTTGATATATCCCACACCCCTCACTGTAACACTCTGATATATCCCACACCCCTCACTGTAACACTTTGATATATCCCACACCCCTCACTGTAACACTCTGATATATCCCACACCCCTCACTGTAACACTCTGATATATCCCACACCCCTCACTGGAACACTCTGATATATCCCACACCCCTCACTGTAACACTCTGATATATCCCACACCCCTCACTGTAACACTCTGATATATCCCACACCCCTCACTGTGACACTCTGATACATCCCACACTCCTCACTGTAACACTCTGATATACCCCACACCCCTCACTGTAACACTGATATATCCCACACCCCTCACTGTAACACTCTGATATATCCCACACCTCTCACTGTAACACTCTGATATATCCCACACCCCTCACTGTAACACTCTGATATATCCTGCACCCCTCACTGTAACACTCTGATATATCCCACACCCCTCACTGTAACACTCTGATATATCCCACACCCCTCACTGTAACACACCGATATATCCCACACCCATCACTGGAACACTCTGATATATCCCACACCCCTCACTGTAACACTGATATATCCCACACCCCTCACTGTAACACTCATATATACCACACCCCTCACTGTAACACTCATATATACCACACCCCTCACTGGAACACTGATATATCCCACACCCCTCACTGTAACACTCTGATATATCCCACACCCCTTACTGTAACACTCTGATATATCCCACACCGCTCACTGTCACTCTGATATATCCCACACCCCTCACTGTAACACTTTGTTATATCCCACACCCCTCACTGTAACACTGATATATCCCACACCCCTCACTGTAACACTGATATATCCCACACCCCTCACTGTAACAAACTGATATATCCCACACCCCTCACTGTAACACTGATATATCCCACACCCCTCACTGTAACACTGATATATCCCACACCCCTCACTGTAACACTGATATATCCCACACCCCTCACTGTAACACTCTGATATATCCCACACCCCTCACTGTAACACTCTGATATATCCCACACCCCTCACTGTCACTCTGATATATCCCACACCCCTCACTGTAACACTTTGTTATATCCCACACCCCTCACTGTAACGCTCGGATATATCCCACACCCCTCACTGTAACACTGATATATCCCACACCCCTCACTGTAACATTGATATATCCCACACCCCTCACTGTAACACTCTGATATATCCCACACCCCTCACTGTCACACTCTGATATATCCCACACCCCTCACTGTAACACTCTGATATATCCCACTCCCCTCACTGTAACACTGATATATCCCACACCCCTCACTGTAACACTAATATATCCCACACCCCTCACTGTAACACTGATATATCCCACACCTCTCACTGCAACACTCTGATATATCCCACACCCCTCACTGTAACACACTGATATATCCCACACCCCTCACTGTAACACTCTGATATATCCCACACCCCTCACTGTAACACTCTGATATATCCCACACCCCTCACTGTAACACTCTGATATATCCCACACCCCTCACTGTAACACTCTGATATATCCCACACCCATCACTGTAACACTGATATATCCCACACCCCTCACTGTAACACTGATATATCCCACACCCCTCACTGCAACATTCTGATATATCCCACACCCCTCACTGTAACACTCTGATATATCCCACACCCCTCACTGTTACACTGATATATCCCACACCCCTCACTGCAACACTCTGATATATCCCACACCCCTCACTGCAACACTCTGATATATCCCACACCCCTCACTGTAACACTCTGATATATCCCACACCCCTCACTGTAACACTCTGATATATCCCACACCCCTCACTCTCACACTGATATATCCCACACCCCTCACTGGAACACTCTGATATATCCCACACCGCTCACCGTAACACTGATATATCCCACACCCCTCACTGTAACACTCTGATATATCCCACACCCCTCACTGTAACACTCTGATATATCCCACACCCCTCACTGTAACACTCTGATATATCCCACACCCCTCACTCTCACACTGATATATCCCACACCCCTCACTGTAACACTCTGATACATCCCACACCCCTCACTGTAACACTCTGATATATCCCACACCCCTCACTGTAACACTCTGATATATACCACACCCCTCACTGTAACACTGATATATCCCACACCCCTCACTGTAACACTCTGATATATCCCACACCCCTCATTGGAACACTCTGATATATCCCACACCCCTCACTGTAACACTCTGATATATCCCACACCCCTCACTGGAACACTCTGATATATCCCACACCCCTCACTGTAACACTCTGATATATCCCACACCCCTCACTGGAACACTCTGATATATCCCACACCCCTCACTGTAAAACTCTGATATATCCCACACCCCTCACTGTAACACTCTGATATATCCCACACCCCTCACTGTAACACTCTGATATATCCCACACCCCTCACTGTAACACTCTGATATATCCCACACCCCTCACTGTAACACTCTGATATATCCCACACCCCTCACTGTCACTCTGATATATCCCACACCCCTCACTGTAACACTTTGTTATATCCCACACTCCTCACTGTAACGCTCGGATATATCCCACACCCCTCACTGTAACACTGATATATCCCACACCCCTCACTGTAACATTGATATATCCCACACCCCTCACTGTAACACTCTGATATATCCCACACCCCTCACTGTCACACTCTGATATATCCCACACCCCTCACTGTAACACTCTGATATATCCCACTCCCCTCACTGTAACACTGATATATCCCACACCCCTCACTGTAACACTAATATATCCCACACCCCTCACTGTAACACTGATATATCCCACACCTCTCACTGCAACACTCTGATATATCCCACACCCCTCACTGTAACACACTGATATATCCCACACCCCTCACTGTAACACTCTGATATATCCCACACCCCTCACTGTAACACTCTGATATATCCCACACCCCTCACTGTAACACTCTGATATATCCCACACCCATCACTGTAACACTGATATATCCCACACCCCTCACTGTAACACTGATATATCCCACACCCCTCACTGCAACACTCTGATATATCCCACACCCCTCACTGCAACACTCTGATATATCCCACACCCCTCACTGCAACACTCTGATATATCCCACACCCCTCACTGTAACACTCTGATATATCCCACACCCCTCACTGTAACACTCTGATATATCCCACACCCCTCACTCTCACACTGATATATCCCACACCCCTCACTGGAACACTCTGATATATCCCACACCGCTCACCGTAACACTGATATATCCCACACCCCTCACTGTAACACTCTGATATATCCCACACCCCTCACTGTAACACTCTGATATATCCCACACCCCTCACTGTAACACTCTGATATATCCCACACCCCTCACTCTCACACTGATATATCCCACACCCCTCACTGTAACACTCTGATACATCCCACACCCCTCACTGTAACACTCTGATATATCCCACACCCCTCACTGTAACACTCTGATATATACCACACCCCTCACTGTAACACTGATATATCCCACACCCCTCACTGTAACACTCTGATGTATCCCACACCCCTTACTGTAACACTCTGATATATCCCACACCCCTCACTGTAACACTCTGATATATCCCACACCCCTCACTGTAACACTTTGATATATCCCACACCCCTCACTGTAACACTCTGATATATCCCACACCCCTCTCTGTAACACTCTGATATATCCCACACCCCTCACTGTTACACTGATATATCCACACCCCTCACTGTAACACTTTGATATATCCCACACCCCTCACTGTTACACTGAGATATCCACACCCCTCACTGTAACACTCTGATATATCCCACACCCCTCACTGGAACACTCTGATATATCCCACACTCCTCACTGTAACACTCTGATATACCCCACACCCCTCACTGTAACACTGATATATCCCACACCCCTCACTGTAACACTCTGATATATCCCACACCTCTCACTGTAACACTCTGATATATCCCACACCCCTCACTGTAACACTCTGATATATCCTACACCCCTCACTGTAACACTCTGATATATCCCACACCCCTCACTGTAACACTGATATATCCCACACCCCTCACTGTAACACTCTGATATATCCCACACCCCTCACTGTAACACTCTGATATATCCTACACCCCTCACTGTAACACTCTGATATATCCCACACCCCTCACTGTAACACTCTGATACATCCCACAGCGCTCACCATAACACTGATATATCCCACACCCCTCACTGTAACACTCTGATATATACCACACCCCTCACTGTAACACTGATATATCCCACACCCCTCACTGTAACACTCTGATATATCCCACACCCCTCATTGGAACACTCTGATATATCCCACACCCCTCACTGTAACACTCTGATATATCCCACACCCCTCACTGTAACACTCTGATATATCCCACACCCCTCACTGTTACACTGATATATCCACACCCCTCACTGTAACACTTTGATATATCCCACACCCCTCACTGTAACACTGATATATCCCACACCCCTCACTGTAACACTCTGATATATCCCACACCCCTCACTGTAACACTTTGATATATCCCACACCCCTCACTGTAACACTCTGATATATCCCACACCCCTCACTGTAACACTTTGATATATCCCACACCCCTCACTGTAACACTCTGATATATCCCACACCCCTCACTGTAACACTAATATATCCCAGACCCCTCACTGTCACACTCTGATATATCCCACACCCCTCACTGTCACACTCTGATATATCCCACACCCCTCACTGTAACACTAATATATCCCACACCCCTCACTGTAACACTGATATATCCCACACCCCTCACTGTAACACTCTGATATATCCCACACCCATCACTGTAACACTGATATATCCCACACCCCTCACTGCAACACTCTGATATATCCCACACCCCTCACTGTAACACTCTGATATATCCCACACCCCTCACTGTAACACTCTGATATATCCCACACCCCTCACTGTAACACTCTGATATATCCCACACCCCTCACTGTAACACTCTGATATATCCCACACCCCTCACTGTAACACTCTGATATATCCCACACCCCTCACTGTAACACTGATATATCCCACACCCCTCACTGGAACACTGATATATCCCACACCCCTCACTGTAACACTCTGATATATACCACACCCCTCACTGTAACACTGATATATCCCACACCCCTCACTGTAACACTCTGATATATCCCACACACCTCACTGTAATACTCTGATATATCCCACACCCCTCACTGTAACACACTGATATATCCCACACCCCTCACTGTAACACTCTGATAAATCCCACACCCCTCACTGTAACACTGATATATCCCACACCCCTCACTGGAACACTCTGATATATCCCACACCCCTCACTGTAACACTCTGATATATCCCACACCCCTCACTGGAACACTCTGATATATCCCACACCCCTCACTGTAACACTCTGATATATCCCACACCCCTCACTCTAACACTGATATATCCCACACCCCTCACTGTAACACTCTGATATATCCCACACCCCTCACTGTAACACTGATATATCCCACACCCCTCACTGTAACACTCATATATACCACACCCCTCACTGTAACACTCATATATACCACACCCCTCACTGGAACACTGATATATCCCACACCCCTCACTGTAACACTCTGATATATCCCACACCCCTCACTGGAACACTCTGATATATCCCACACCCCTCACTGTAACACTCTGATATATCCCACACCCCTCACTGGAACACTCTGATATATCCCACACCCCTCACTGTAACACTCTGATATATCCCACACCCCTCACTGTCACTCTGATATATCCCACACCCCTCACTGTAACACTCATATATACCACACCCCTCACTGGAACACTCTGATATATCCCACACCCCTCACTGTAACACTCTGATATATCCCACACCCCTCACTGTCACACTTTGTTATATCCCACACCCCTCACTGTAACACACTGATATATCCCACACCCCTCACTGTAATGCTCAGATATATCCCACACCCCTCACTGTAACACTGATATATCCCACACCCCTCACTGTAACACTCTGATATATCCCACACCCCTCACTGTAACACTCTGATATATCCCACACCCCTCACTGTAACACTGATATATCCCACACCCCTCACTGTAACACTAATATATCCCACACCCCTCACTGTAACACTGATATATCCCACACCCCTCACTGCAACACTCTGATATATCCCACACCCCTCACTGTAACACTGATATATCCCACACCCCTCACTGTAACACTCTGATATATCCCACACACCTCACTGTAACACACTGATATATCCCACACCCCTCACTGTAACACTGATATATCCCACACCCCTCACTGCAACACTCTGATATATCCCACACCCCTCACTGCAACACTCTGATATATCCCACACCCCTCACTGCAACACTCTGATATATCCCACACCCCTCACTGTAACACTCTGATATATCCCACACCGCTCACCGTAACACTGATATATCCCACACCCCTCACTGTAACGCTCTGATATATCCCACACCCCTCACTGTAACACTCTGATATATCCCACACCCCTCACTGTAACACTCTGATATATCCCACACCCCTCACTGTAACACTCTGATATATCCCACACCCCTCACTGTAACACTCTGATACATCCCACACCGCTCACCATAACACTGATATATCCCACACCCCTCACTGTAACACTCTGATATATACCACACCCCTCACTGTAACACTGATATATCCCACACCCCTCACTGTAACACTCTGATATATCCCACACCCCTCACTGTAACACTCTGATATATCCCACACCCCTCACTGTAACACTCTGATATATCCCACACCCCTCACTGTAACACACTGATATATCCCACACCCCTCACTGTAACACTCTGATATATCCCACACCCCTCATTGGAACACTCTGATATATCCCACACCCCTCACTGTAACGCTCTGATATATCCCACACCCCTCATTGGAACACTCTGATATATCCCACACCCCTCACTGTAACACTCTGATATATCCCACACCCCTCACTGTAACACTCTGATATATCCCACACCCCTCACTGTAACACTCTGATATATCCCACACCCCTCACTGTAACACTGATATATCCCACACCCCTCACTGTAACACTCTGATATATCCCACACCCCTCACTGTAACACTCTGATATATCCCACACCCCTCACTGTAACACTCTGATATATCCCACACCCCTCACTGTAACACTCTGATATATCCCACACCCCTCACTGTAACACTGATATATCCCACACCCCTCACTGTAACACTCTGATATATCCCACACCCCTCACTGTAACACTCTGATATATCCCACACCCCTCACTGTAACACTGATATATCCCACACCCCTCACTGTAACACTCTGATATATCCCACACCCCTCACTGTAACACTGATATATCCCACACCCCTCACTGTAACACTCTGATATATCCCACACCCCTCACTGTAACACTCTGATATATCCCACACCCCTCACTGTAACACTCTGATATATCCCACACACCTCACTGTAACACTCTGATATATCCCACACCCCTCACTGTAACACTCTGATATATCCCACACCCCTCACTGTAACACTCTGATATATCCCACACCCCTCACTGTAACACTCTGATATATCCCACACCCCTCACTGTAACACTCTGATATATCCCACACCCCTCACTGTAACACTCTGATATATCCCACACCCCTCACTGTAACACTTTGATATATCCCACACCCCTCACTGTTACACTGATATATCCCACACCCCTCACTGTAACACTTTGATATATCCCACACCCCTCACTGTTACACTGATATATCCACACCCCTCACTGTAACACTTTGATATATCCCACACCCCTCACTGTAACACTCTGATATATCCCACACCCCTCACTGGAACACTCTGATATATCCCACACCCCTCACTGGAACACTCTGATATATCCCACACCCCTCACTGTAACACTGATATATCCCACACCCCTCACTGTAACACTCTGATATATCCCACACCCCTCACTGTCACACTTTGTTATATCCCACACCCCTCACTGTAACACACTGATATATCCCACACCCCTCACTGTAACACTCTGATATATCCCACACCCCTCACTGTAACACTCTGATATATCCCACACCCCTCACTGTAACACTCTGATATATCCCACACCCCTCACTGTAACACTCTGATATATCCCACACCCCTCACTGTAACACTCTGATATATCCCACACCCCTCACTGTAACACACTGATATATCCCACACCCCTCACTGTAACACTCTGATATATCCCACACCCCTCACTGTAACACTCTGATATATCCCACACCCCTCACTGTAACACTCTGATATATCCCACACCCCTCACTGTAACACTCTGATATATCCCACACCCCTCACTGTAACACTCTGATATATCCCACACCCCTCACTGTAACACTCATATATACCACACCCCTCACTGGAACACTCTGATATATCCCACACCCCTCACTGTAACACTCTGATATATCCCACACCCCTCACTGTAACACTCATATATACCACACCCCTCACTGTAACACTCTGATATATCCCACACCCCTCACTGTAACACTCTGATATATCCCACACCCCTCACTGTAACACTCTGATATATCCCACACCCCTCACTGTAACACTCTGATATATCCCACACCCCTCACTGTAACACTCTGATATATCCCACACCCCTCACTGTAACACTCATATATACCACACCCCTCACTGGAACACTCTGATATATCCCACACCCCTCACTGTAACACTCTGATATATCCCACACCCCTCACTGTCACACTTTGTTATATCCCACACCCCTCACTGTAACACACTGATATATCCCACACCCCTCACTGTAACGCTCAGATATATCCCACACCCCTCACTGTAACACTGATATATCCCACACCCCTCACTGTAACACTCTGATATATCCCACACCCCTCACTGTAACACTCTGATATATCCCACACCCCTCACTGTAACACTGATATATCCCACACCCCTCACTGTAACACTAATATATCCCACACCCCTCACTGTAACACTGATATATCCCACACCCCTCACTGCAACACTCTGATATATCCCACACCCCTCACTGTAACACTGATATATCCCACACCCCTCACTGTAACACTCTGATATGTCCCACACCCATCACTGTAACACTGATATATCCCACACCCCTCACTGTAACACTGATATATCCCACACCCCTCACTGCAACACTCTGATATATCCCACACCCCTCACTGCAACACTCTGATATATCCCACACCCCTCACTGCAACACTCTGATATATCCCATACCCCTCACTGTAACACTCTGATATATCCCACACCCCTCACTGTAACACTCTGATATATCCCACACCGCTCACCGTAACACTGATATATCCCACACCCCTCACTGTAACACTCTGATATATCCCACACCCCTCACTGTAACACTCTGATATATCCCACACCCCTCACTGTAACACTCTGATATATCCCACACCCCTCACTGTAACACTCTGATATATCCCACACCCCTCACTGTAACACTCTGATATATCCCACACCCCTCACTGTAACACTCTGATACATCCCACACCGCTCACCATAACACTGATATATCCCACACCCCTCACTGTAACACTCTGATATATACCACACCCCTCACTGTAACACTGATATATCCCACACCCCTCACTGTAACACTCTGATATATACCACACCCCTCACTGTAACACTCTGATATATCCCACACCCCTCATTGGAACACTCTGATATATCCCACACCCCTCACTGTAACACTCTGATATATCCCACACCCCTCACTGTAACACTCTGATATATCCCACACCCCTCACTGTAACACACTGATATATCCCACACCCCTCACTGTAACACTCTGATATATCCCACACCCCTCATTGGAACACTCTGATATATCCCACACCCCTCACTGTAACGCTCTGATATATCCCACACCCCTCATTGGAACACTCTGATATATCCCACACCCCTCACTGTAACACTCTGATATATCCCACACCCCTCACTGTAACACTCTGATATATCCCACACCCCTCACTGTAACACTCTGATATATCCCACACCCCTCACTGTAACACTGATATATCCCACACCCCTCACTGTAACACTCTGATATATCCCACACCCCTCATTGGAACACTCTGATATATCCCACACACCTCACTGTAACACTCTGATATATCCCACATCCCTCACTGTAACACTCTGATATATCCCACACCCCTCACTGTAACACTCTGATATATCCCACACCCCTCACTGTAACACTCTGATATATCCCACACCCCTCACTGTAACACTCTGATATATCCCACACCCCTCACTGTAACACTCTGATATATCCCACACCCCTCACTGTAACACTCTGATATATCCCACACCCCTCACTGTAACACTGATATATCCCACACCCCTCACTGTAACACTCTGATATATCCCACACCCCTCATTGGAACACTCTGATATATCCCACACACCTCACTGTAACACTCTGATATATCCCACACCCCTCACTGTAACACTCTGATATATCCCACACCCCTCACTGTAACACTCTGATATATCCCACACCCCTCACTGTAACACTCTGATATATCCCACACCCCTCACTGTAACACTCTGATATATCCCACACCCCTCACTGTAACACTCTGATATATCCCACACCCCTCACTGTAACACTTTGATATATCCCACACCCCTCACTGTTACACTGATATATCCCACACCCCTCACTGTAACACTTTGATATATCCCACACCCCTCACTGTTACACTGATATATCCACACCCCTCACTGTAACACTTTGATATATCCCACACCCCTCACTGTAACACTCTGATATATCCCACACCCCTCACTGGAACACTCTGATATATCCCACACCCCTCACTGGAACACTCTGATATATCCCACACCCCTCACTGTAACACTCTGATATATCCCACACCCCTCACTGTAACACACCGATATATCCCACACCCCTCACTGTAACACTGATATATCCCACACCCCTCACTGTAACACACCGATATATCCCACACCCCTCACTGTAACGCTCAGATATATCCCACACCCCTCACTGTAACACTGATATATCCCACACCCCTCACTGTAACACTCTGATATATCCCACACCCCTCACTGTAACACTCTGATATATCCCACACCCCTCACTGTAACACTGATATATCCCACACCCCTCACTGTAACACTAATATATCCCACACCCCTCACTGTAACACTGATATATCCCACACCCCTCACTGCAACACTCTGATATATCCCACACCCCTCACTGTAACACTGATATATCCCACACCCCTCACTGTAACACTCTGATATATCCCACACCCATCACCGTAACACTGATATATCCCACACCCCTCACTGTAACACTGATATATCCCACACCCCTCACTGCAACACTCTGATATATCCCACACCCCTCACTGCAACACTCTGATATATCCCACACCCCTCACTGCAACACTCTGATATATCCCACACCCCTCACTGTAACACTCTGATATATCCCACACCCCTCACTGTAACACTCTGATATATCCCACACCGCTCACCGTAACACTGATATATCCCACACCCCTCACTGTAACACTCTGATATATCCCACACCCCTCACTGTAACACTCTGATATATCCCACACCCCTCACTGTAACACTCTGATATATCCCACACCCCTCACTGTAACACTCTGATATATCCCACACCCCTCACTGTAACACTCTGATACATCCCACACCGCTCACCATAACACTGATATATCCCACACCCCTCACTGTAACACTCTGATATATACCACACCCCTCACTGTAACACTGATATATCCCACACCCCTCACTGTAACACTCTGATATATACCACACCCCTCACTGTAACACTCTGATATATCCCACACCCCTCATTGGAACACTCTGATATATCCCACACCCCTCACTGTAACACTCTGATATATCCCACACCCCTCACTGTAACACTCTGATATATCCCACACCCCTCACTGTAACACACTGATATATCCCACACCCCTCACTGTAACACTCTGATATATCCCACACCCCTCACTGTAACACTCTGATAAACCCCACACCCCTCACTGTAACACACTGATATATCCCACACCTCTCACTGCAACACTCTGATATATTCCACACCCCTCACTGTAACACTGATATATCCCACACCCCTCATTGGAACACTCTGATATATCCCACACCCCTCACTGTAACGCTCTGATATATCCCACACCCCTCATTGGAACACTCTGATATATCCCACACCCCTCACTGTAACACTCTGATATATCCCACACCCCTCACTGTAACACTCTGATATATCCCACACCCCTCACTGTAACACTCTGATATATCCCACACCCCTCACTGTAACACTGATATATCCCACACCCCTCACTGTAACACTCTGATATATCCCACACCCCTCACTGTAACACTCTGAAATACCCCACACCTCTCACTGTAACACTCTGATATATACCACACCCCTCACTGTAACACTGATATATCCCACACCCCTCATTGGAACACTCTGATATATCCCACACCCCTCACTGTAACGCTCTGATATATCCCACACACCTCACTGTAACGCTCTGATATATCCCACACCCCTCACTGTAACACTCTGATATATCCCACACCCCTCACTGTAACACTCTGATATATCCCACACCCCTCACTGTAACACTCTGATATATCCCACACCCCTCACTGTAACACTCTGATATATCCCACACCCCTCACTGTAACACTTTGATATATCCCACACCCCTCACTGTAACACTCTGATATATCCCACACCCCTCACTGTAACACTCTGATATATCCCACACCCCTCACTGTAACACTCTGATATATCCCACACCCCTCACTGTAACACTCTGATATATCCCACACCCCTCACTGTAACACTCTGATATATCCCACACCCCTCACTGTAACACTGATATATCCCACACCCCTCACTGTTACACTGATATATCCCACACCCCTCACTGTAACACTCTGATATATCCCACACGCCTCACTGTAACACTGATTTATCCCACACCCCTCACTGTAACACTCTGATATATCCCACACCCATCACTGTAACACTGATATATCCCACACCCCTCACTGGAACACTGATATATCCCACACCCCTCACTGCAACACTCTGATATACCCCGCACCCCTCACTGTAACACTGATATATCCCACACCCCTCACTGTAACACTGATATATCCCACACCCCTCACTGTAACACTCTGATATATCCCACACCCCTCACTGTAACACTGATATATCCCACACCCCTCACTGTAACACTGATATATCCCACACCCCTCACTGTAACACTCTGATATATCCCACACCCCTCACTGTAACACTCTGATATACCCCACACCCCTCACTGTAACACTCTGATATATCCCACACCCCTCACTGTAACACTCTGATATATCCCACACCCCTCACTGTAACACTCTGATATATCCTACACCCCTCACTGTAACTCTGATATATCCCACACCCCTCACTGTAACACTCTGATATATCCCACACCCCTCACTGTAACACACCGATATATCCCACACCCCTCACTGTAACACTCTGATATATCCCACACCCCTCACTGTAACACTCTGATATATCCCACACCCCTCACTGTAACACTCTGATATATCCCACACCCCTCACTGTAACACTCTGATATATCCCACACCCCTCACTGTAACACTCTGATATATCCCACACCCCTCACTGTAACACTCTGATATAACCCACACCCCTCACTGTAACACTGATATATCCCACACCCCTCACTGTAACACTCTGATATATCCCACACCCCTCACTGTAACACTCTGATATATCCCACACCCCTCACTGTAACACTGTGATATCTCCCACACTGCTCACCATAACACTGATATATCCCACACCCCTCACTGCAACACTCTGATATATACCACACCCCTCACTGTAACACTGATATATCCCACACCCCTCACTGTAACACTCTGATATATCCCACACCGCTCACTGTAACACACTGATATATCCCACACCCCTCACTGTAACACACTGATATATCCCACACCCCTCACTGTAACACTGATATATCCCACACCCCTCACTGTAACACACTGATATATCCCACACCCCTCACTGTAACACTGATATATCCCACACCCCTCACTGTAACACACTGATATATCCCACACCCCTCACTGTAACACTCTGATATATCCCACACCGCTCACTGTAACACACTGATTTTTCCCACATCCCTCACTGTAACACACTGATATATCCCACACACCTCACTGTAACACACTGATATATCCCACACCCCTCACTGTAACACTCTGATATATCCCACACCGCTCACTGTAACACACTGATTTTTCCCACATCCCTCACTGTAACACTAATATATCCCACACTCCTCACTGTAACACTCTGATCTACTCAGAGATAGGGAGGGGAGCGAGGGGCAATGGAGGGACTTGAAAGGGTGGATGAGTATTTTATAATTGAGGCGTTGGCGGACTGGAAGGTATTGTCTGTCAACGAGCACAGGGAGTGGTTGAGGGATGAACTGGACTCGGTGTGCTAGGACACAGGAGTGGGTTCGGCTACGGTGGGCAGCAGGAGTTTCGGATAAGCTGAAGTTTTCGGAGGGCGGGAAATGGGAGAGCGGCAGAGGGAGAGGGTGGGAATAATCGGGTTTCTGGGGAAGGGGCTCGGAGTAGTGTGTAAAACGCCCTCGCTGTTTCACACTTGCCAGTGCCACGTTTGTCTTTCGATAATCCCTTGTTCTTCAGCGCTGTTGGGAGATGGATCTCCCCATGGGGACTGACCCCTCTCTGTTGGGAGACGGGTCTCCTCATGGGGACTGACCCCTCACTGTTGGGAGACAGATCTCCCCATGGGGACTGACCCCTCTCTGTTGGGAGACGGGTCTCCTCATGGGGACTGACCCCTCGCTGTTGGGAGACGGATCTCCCCATGGGGACTGACCCCTCTCTGTTGGGAGACGGATCTCCTCATGGGGACTGACCCCTCACTGTTTGGAGACGGGTCTCCCCATGGGGACTGACCCCTCGCTGTTGGGAGACGGATCTCCTCATGGGGACTGACCCCTTGGCTGGGGTAACTCTCTCTCGCTCTCTCTCTCTCTCTCTCTCTCTCTCTCTCTCTCCGTCTTTCCATCTCTCTCTTTCTCACTCTTCGGCGGGTCGAACTAACGTTCTTTTTGTCTCTCTCTCTCTCTCTCTCTCTCTCTTCAGTAGCACCCCTCCGCCAAAGCGACCAGGAGTTCCCAGCCATCCAAGCCCCCACCTCGGGAGACAACGCGAGAAGGAGGACAAAGCGGCCATGGTGAACGTGAACGCCCTGAAATCGCCGCTGGGCTACGTGCGCCTGGCGGCGGCCATCTTCTGCTGCGTCGCCTTCAGCCTGGTGGTCCACAGCGAGTGGTGGGCGGGCCACATGGGCGGCTGGTGCATCTTTGTCTGGTGCTTTTGCTTCATCGCCACCGGCCTGGTGCTGCTGGTGGAGTTTACGGGCTTGCAGAGCCGGGTGCCCGTGTCCTGGCGCAACGCGCCCATCACCCTGGCCATGCTGGCCGCCCTCATGTGCCTCTCGGCCTCTGTCATCTACCCGCTCTACTTTGTGACCAGCGGGCGCCAAGGTTACGGTGTGGCGGCCACCATCTTCTCCTGCCTGGCCACCCTGGCCTACGGGGCGGAGGTGTCCATCAGCCGGGCCCGGCCGGGCGAGGTGACGGGCTACATGGCCACGGTGCCCGGCCTGCTGAAGGTGCTGGAGACCTTCACCGCCTGCGTCATCTTCGTCTTCGTGGCGGACGCCGGCTACGCCCGCTACGGGGGCCTGCAGTGGTGCTTGGCCGTCTACTGCATCTGCTTCATCCTCTCGGTGGCCGTGATCATCCTGTGCGTGGGCGAGTGCACCTCCTGGCTGCCGGTGACCTTCGACCGCTTCCTGGGCATCTACGCCCTGCTGGCCGTCCTTCTCTACGGCACGGCCGTCGTGGTCTGGCCCATCTTCTGCTTTGACCGGCGCTACGGGAGCCCGAGCCGGCCCTCCTACTGCTCCGGTGTCAGGAGCTGCGTCTGGGACATCCAGGTGGCTGTGGCAGCGCTCACTGTCCTCAACTTCCTCGCCTACCTGGCGGACTTGGTCTACACCAGCCGGCTGATCTTCGTCAGGACCTCGTAACCGCGCTCCAAGGCCGGACGGGGTGGGGGGGGGGGGGGGGTGGTGTGCGGTAGTTGGGGGTGGGGCTGGGGCTGGGGGAGGGAAGTGAGGGAGCTTTATTCTGTATCTAACCCCCTCCCTTTTTTTTTTTCTTTTTTTTTCCCAATCAGAGAACAGCTAACCCCGTACTGTACCTGTCCTGGGAGTGTTTGATGGGGGACAGTGTAGAGGGAGCTTTACTCTGTATCTAACCCCCGTACTGTACCTGTCCTGGGAGTGTTTGATGAGGACAGTGTAGAGGGAGCTTTACTCTGTATCTAACACCCCCGTGCTGTACCTGTCCTGGGGAGTGTTTGATGGGACAGTGTAGAGGGAGCTTTACTCTGTATCTAACCCCCCGTACTGTACCTGTCCTGGGAGTGTTTGATGAGGACAGTGTAGAGGGAGCTTTACTCTGTATCTAACCCCCCCGTACTGTACCTGTCCTGGGAGTGTTTGATGGGGGACAGTGTAGAGGGAGCTTTACTCTGTATCTAACACCCCCGTGCTGTACCTGTCCTGGGAGTGTTTGATGAGGACAGTGTAGAGGGAGCTTTACTCTGTATCTAACACCCCCGTGCTGTACCTGTCCTGGGGAGTGTTTGATGGGACAGTGTAGAGGGAGCTTTACTCTGTATCTAACCCCCGTACTGTACCTGTCCTGGGAGTGTTTGATGGGGGACAGTGTAGAGGGAGCTTTACTCTGTATCTAACACCCCCGTGCTGTACCTGTCCTGGGAGTGTTTGATGGGGGACAGTGTAGAGGGAGCTTTACTCTGTATCTAACCCCCCCGTACTGTACCTGTCCTGGGAGTGTTTGATGGGGACAGTGTAGAGGGAGCTTTACTCTGTATCTAACCCCCGTGCTGTACCTGTCCTGGGAGTGTTTGATGGGGACTGTGTAGAGGGAGCTTTACTCTGTATCTAACCCCCCCGTACTGTACCTGTCCTGGGGAGTGTTTGATGGGGGACAGTGTAGAGGGAGCTTTACTCTGTATCTAACCCCCCCGTGCTGTACCTGTCCTGGGAGTGTTTGATGGGGGACAGTGTAGAGGGAGCTTTACTCTGTATCTAACCCCCCGTACTGGACCTGTCCTGGGAGTGTTTGATGGGGGACAGTGTAGAGGGAGCTTTACTCTGTATCTAATCCCCCCGTGCTGTACCTGTCCTGGGAGTGTTTGATGGGGGACAGTGTAGAGGGAGCTTTACTCTGTATCTAACCCCCCGTACTGGACCTGTCCTGGGAGTGTTTGATGGGGGACAGTGTAGAGGGAGCTTTACTCTGTATCTAACCCCCGTACTGTACCTGTCCTGGGAGTGTTTGATGGGGACAGTGTAGAGGGAGCTTTACTCTGTATCTAACCCCCCGTACTGGACCTGTCCTGGGAGTGTTTGATGGGGGACAGTGTAGAGGGAGCTTTACTCTGTATCTAACCCCCGTGCTGTACCTGTCCTGGGAGTGTTTGATGGGGACAGTGTAGAGGGAGCTTTACTCTGTATCTAACCCCCGTACTGTACCTCTCCTGGGAGTGTTTGATGGGGACAGTGCAGAGGGAGCTTTACTCTGTATCTAACCCCCGTACTGTACCTGTCCTGGGGAGTGTTTGATGGGGACAGTGTAGAGGGAGCTTTACTCTGTATCTAACCCCCCGTACTGTCCCTGTCCTGGGGAGTGTTTGATGGGGACAGTGTAGAGGGAGCTTTACTCTGTATCTAACCCCCGTACTGTACCTGTCCTGGGAGTGTTTGATGGGGACAGTGCAGAGGGAGCTTTACTCTGTATCTAACCCCCGTACTGTACCTGTCCTGGGGAGTGTTTGATGGGGACAGTGCAGAGGGAGTTTTACTCTGTATCTAACCCCCCGTACTGTCCCTGTCCTGGGGAGTGTTTGATGGGGACAGTGTAGAGGGAGCTTTACTCTGTATCTAACCCCCGTACTGTACCTGTCCTGGGAGTGTTTGATGGGGACAGTGCAGAGGGAGCTTTACTCTGTATCTAACCCCCGTACTGTACCTGTCCTGGGGAGTGTTTGATGGGGACAGTGCAGAGGGAGCTTTACTCTGTATCTAACCCCCGTACTGTACCTGTCCTGGGGAGTGTTTGATGGGGACAGTGCAGAGGGAGCTTTACTCTGTATTTAACCCCCCGTACTGTCCCTGTCCTGGGGAGTGTTTGATGGGGACAGTGTAGAGGGAGCTTTACTCTGTATCTAACCCCCCGTACTGTACCTGTCCTGGGAGTGTTTGATGGGGGACAGTGTAGAGGGAGCTTTACTCTGTATCTAACCCCCCGTACTGTACCTGTCCTGGGAGTGTTTGATGGGGGACAGTGTAGAGGGAGCTTTACTCTGTATCTAACCCCCCCCGTGCTGTACCTGTCCTGGGAGTGTTTGATGGGGGACAGTGTAGAGGGAGCTTTACTCTGTATCTAACCCCCCGTACTGTACCTGTCCTGGGAGTGTTTGATGGGGGACAGTGTAGAGGGAGCTTTACTCTGTATCTAACCCCCCGTACTGTACCTGTCCTGGGGAGTGTTTGATGGGGGACAGTGTAGATGGAGCTTTACTCTGTATCTAACCCCCCGTACTGTACCTGTCCTGGGGAGTGTTTGATGGGGACAGTGTAGAGGGAGCTTTACTCTGTATCGAATTCCGTGCTGTGCAGTCCCCTCATTCCGGCACATTCTTGCCCGCACAGTTGTTCCTCTGAAACCTAGTTTAAAACGTGACACGTGCTCAGATTTGCGAAATTGTTCAATTGAATGACTCTCTCTGCATTTCCAATGTTTGCCAATAAAATAGTTCTCATGTACGATCTCTTGTCTCTTTGTTGTCAGGTTTTTCACTGCAGCATCTGTTACACAGACCACCGACCTACCGAGCAAAACACACACCACAATTGTCGACAGAGAGATAGAACTCTCTCTCTGTCTCTCTCTCTGTCTCTCTCTCTGTCTCTCTCTCTGTCTCTGTGTCTCTCTCTCTCTCTCTCTCTCTGTCTCTGTCTCTGTGTCTCTCTCTCTCTCTCTCTGTCTCTGTGTCTCTCTCTCTCTCTGTCTCTGTCTCTGTGTCTCTCTCTCTCTCTCTCTGTCTCTCTCTCTCTGTCTCTGTCAGTCTCTCTCTCTCTCTCTCTCTGTGTCTCTCTCTCCCTCTCTCTGTGTGTCTCTCTCTCCCTCTCTCTGTGTCTCTCTCTCCCTCTCTCTGTGTCTCTCTCTCCCTCTCTGTCTCACCTCTGATAGCCCTGCCTCGGTGCCTGACTCATGAGGGAAGTGACCTGTTGCCCCTCAGGCAGCCCTTACTTCCTCAGGAGTGGGGGGGGGGGAAGGGAGAGCAGAGTCGACATGCGGAGTCACTTCCACTCTGTGATGAAGCACTTCTCTCTCTCAGCAGCAGACTGGGCCTCGTGAGGCGAGCAACAGGTCAAGGGAAGTATATTCATCAGGTCGAGAGAGAGACAGAGAGAGAGAGAGAGAGATCGGGAGAGAAAGAGGGAGACAGAAAGAGGGGAAGAGGTAGGGGAAATTGAGGGAGACAGAGAGAGAGGGAGAGAGAGAGACGTAGAGAGATGATTGCAGAGAGAGAGAGACAGAGACACAGAGAGAGAGGTAGAGATGATTGCAGAGAGAGAGAGAGAGGGAGAGATGATTGCAGAGAGAGAGAGAGAGGTAGAGATGATTGCAGAGAGAGAGAGGTAGAGATGATTGCATAGAGAGAGAGAGAGGGAGAGATGATTGCAGAGAGAGAGAGAGAGAGAGAGGTAGAGATGATTGCAGAGAGAGAGAGAGAGAGAGAGGTAGAGATGATTGCAGAGAGAGAGAGAGAGAGAGGTAGAGATGATTGCAGAGAGAGAGAGAGAGGTAGAGATGATTGCAGAGAGAGAGAGAGAGGTGGAGATGATTGCAGAGAGAGAGAGGTAGAGATGATTGCATAGAGAGAGAGAGAGGGAGAGATGATTGCAGAGAGAGAGAGGTAGAGATGATTGCATAGAGAGAGAGAGAGGTAGAGATGATTGCAGAGAGAGAGAGGTAGAGATGATTGCAGAGAGAGAGAGAGAGGTAGAGATGATTGCATAGAGAGAGAGAGAGGTAGAGATGATTGCATAGAGAGAGAGAGAGGGAGAGATGATTGCAGAGAGAGAGAGGTAGAGATGATTGCAGAGAGAGAGAGGTAGAGATGATTGCATAGAGAGAGAGAGAGGTAGAGATGATTGCATAGAGAGAGAGAGAGGGAGAGATGATTGCAGAGAGAGAGAGGTAGAGATGATTGCATAGAGAGAGAGGTAGAGATGATTGCAGAGAGAGAGAGAGAGGTAGAGATGATTGCAGAGAGAGAGAGAGAGGTAGAGATGATTGCAGAGAGAGAGAGGTAGAGATGATTGCATAGAGAGAGAGAGAGGTAGAGATGATTGCATAGAGAGAGAGAGAGAGGGAGAGATGATTGCAGAGAGAGAGAGGTAGAGATGATTGCATAGAGAGAGAGAGAGGTAGAGATGATTGCAGAGAGAGAGAGGTAGAGATGATTGCAGAGAGAGAGAGAGAGGTAGAGATGATTGCATAGAGAGAGAGAGAGGGAGAGATGATTGCAGAGAGAGAGAGAGAGAGAGAGGTAGAGATGATTGCAGAGAGAGAGAGAGAGAGAGAGGTAGAGATGATTGCAGAGAGAGAGAGAGAGAGAGGTAGAGATGATTGCAGAGAGAGAGAGAGAGAGAGGTAGAGATGATTGCAGAGAGAGAGAGAGAGGGAGAGATGATTGCAGAGAGAGAGAGAGAGGTAGAGATGATTGCAGAGAGAGAGAGAGGTAGAGATGATTGCATAGAGAGAGAGAGAGGGAGAGATGATTGCAGAGAGAGAGAGAGAGAGAGGTAGAGATGATTGCAGAGAGAGAGAGAGAGAGAGGTAGAGATGATTGCAGAGAGAGAGAGAGAGAGAGGTAGAGATGATTGCAGAGAGAGAGAGAGAGGTAGAGATGATTGCAGAGAGAGAGAGAGAGAGAGAGGGAGAGATGATTGCAGAGAGAGAGAGAGAGAGAGGTAGAGATGATTGCAGAGAGAGAGAGAGAGGTAGAGATGATTGCAGAGAGAGAGAGAGAGGTGGAGATGATTGCAGAGAGAGAGAGAGAGGTGGAGATGATTGCAGAGAGAGAGAGGTGGAGATGATTGCAGAGAGAGAGAGGTGGAGATGATTGCAGAGAGAGAGGTAGAGATGATTGCAGAGAGAGAGAGAGAGGTAGAGATGATTGCAGAGAGAGAGAGAGAGGTAGAGATGATTGAGGAGAGAGAGAGAGGTAGAGATGATTGCAGAGAGAGAGAGAGAGGTAGAGATGATTGCAGAGAGAGAGAGAGAGGTGAGATGATTGCAGAGAGAGAGAGAGAGGTAGAGATGATTGCAGAGAGAGAGAGAGAGGTAGGAGATGATTGCAGAGAGAGAGAGAGAGAGAGGGAGAGATGATTGCAGAGAGAGAGAGAGAGAGAGGTAGAGATGATTGCAGAGAGAGAGAGAGAGGTAGAGATGATTGCAGAGAGAGAGAGAGAGGTAGAGATGATTGCAGAGAGAGAGAGAGAGAGGTGGAGATGATTGCAGAGAGAGAGAGGTGGAGATGATTGCAGAGAGAGAGAGGTGGAGATGATTGCAGAGAGAGAGAGGTGGAGATGATTGCAGAGAGAGAGAGAGAGAGAGGTAGAGATGATTGCAGAGAGAGAGAGAGAGAGAGGTAGAGATGATTGCAGAGAGAGACAGAGAGAGAGAGAGAGGTAGAGATGATTGCAGAGAGAGAGAGAGAGAGGTAGAGATGATTGCAGAGAGAGACAGAGAGAGGAAGAGATGATTGGAGAGAGAGAGAGGTAGAGATGATTGCAGAGAGAGAGAGAGGTAGAGATGATTGCAGAGAGAGACAGAGAGAGAGAGGTAGAGATGATTGCAGAGAGAGAGAGAGAGGTAGAGATGATTGCAGAGAGAGACAGAGAGAGAGAGAGGTAGAGATGATTGCAGAGAGAGAGAGAGAGAGAGAGAGAGGTAGAGATGATTTCAGAGAGAGACAGAGAGAGGTAGAGATGATTGCAGAGAGAGAGACAGAGACAGAGAGAGAGAGAGAGAGGTAGAGATGATTGCAGAGAGAGAGGTAGAGATGATTGCACAGAGAGAGGTAGAGATGATTGCAGAGAGAGAGAGAGAGGTAGAGATGATTGCAGAGAGAGAGGTAGAGAGAGAGAGAGACAGAGAGAGAGAGAGAGGTAGAGATGATTGCAGAGAGAGAGGTAGAGATGATTGCAGAGAGAGATAGAGATGATTGCAGAGAGAGAGAGAGAGGTAGAGATGATTGCAGAGAGAGAGAGGTAGAGATGATTGCAGAGAGAGAGAGAGAGGTAGAGATGATTGCAGAGAGAGAGAGAGAGGTAGAGATGATTGCAGAGAGAGAGAGGTAGAGATGATTGCAGAGAGAGAGGTAGAGATGATTGCAGAGAGAGAGGTAGAGATGATTGCAGAGAGGTAGAGATGATTGCAGAGAGAGAGAGAGAGAGAGATGATTGCAGAGAGAGAGAGAGAGGTAGAGATGATTGCAGAGAGAGAGAGAGAGGTAGAGATGATTGCAGAGAGAGAGAGGTAGAGATGATTGCAGAGAGGTAGAGATGATTGCAGAGAGAGAGAGAGGTAGAGATGATTGCAGAGAGGTAGAGATGATTGCAGAGAGAGAGAGAGAGGTAGAGATGATTGCAGAGAGAGAGAGGTGGAAGTAACTACAACCTCAGAAGCACAACAGGACATGGTTAGACCACAAGGCGTCACCTCAGGCCTCATCAGGGGTCACAGCCGCCACCTCCACGAAACTGCTGCGGATCTTACTGTGACAGAGTGTGCAGGACTTGTGCAAGAATTTTCCAAGTACTTTTGGAGGCCTAAAAATAGAACAGGGTTTGTGGGCTGTACTGGACAGAATTCCAGGCTTCATTTCGGGCCTACGAGCTGTCGGCGATCGTCTCCGACACTGAAGGGGAGCTACAGGATAAACGAACGGCAAGAAAATGTGGAAATTGTAGGTTTTTTATAAACCAAGGATCTGGGACAGTGATCAGGAGCAGGAACCCTGGCTGATTACCCCCGCTCTCTCTCTCTAAACCAGGGGTCACTGGACAGTGATCAGGAGCAGGAACCCTGGCTGATTTCCCTCTCTCTCTCTCTAACCCAGGGGTCACTGGACAGTGAACAGGAGCAGGAACCCTGACTGATTTCCCTCTCTCTCTCTCTCTCTAACCCAGGGGTCACTGGACAGTGATCAGGAACAGGAACCCTGGCTGATTTCCCCCTCTCTCTCTCTCTAACCCAGGGGTCACTGGACAGTGATCAGGAGCAGGAACCCTGGCTGATTTCCCTCTCTCTCTCTCTCTCTCTAACCCAGGGTTCACTGGACAGTGATCAGGAGCAGGAACCCTGGCTGATTTCCCTCTCTCTCTCTCTAACCCAGGGGTCACTGGACAGTGAACAGGAGCAGGAACCCTGACTGATTTCCCGCCCTCTCTCTCTAACCCAGAAGTTACTGGACAGTGATCAGGAGCAGGAACCCTGGCTGATTTCCCCTCTCTCTCTCTCTAACCCAGGGGTCACTGGACAGTGATCAGGAGCAGGAACCCTGGCTGATTTCCCTCTCTCTCTCTCTAACCCAGGGGTCACTGGACAGTGATCAGGAGCAGGAACCCTGACTGATTTCCCTCTCTCTCTCTCTAACCCAGGGGTCACTGGACAGTGATCAGGAGCAGGAACCCTGGCTGATTTCCCTCTCTCTCTCTCTCTCTCTAACCCAGGGTTCACTGGACAGTGATCAGGAGCAGGAACCCTGGCTGATTTCCCTCTCTCTCTCTCTAACCCAGGGGTCACTGGACAGTGAACAGGAGCAGGAACCCTGACTGATTTCCCGCCCTCTCTCTCTAACCCAGAAGTTACTGGACAGTGATCAGGAGCAGGAACCCTGGCTGATTTCCCCTCTCTCTCTCTCTAACCCAGGGGTCACTGGACAGTGATCAGGAGCAGGAACCCTGGCTGATTTCCCTCTCTCTCTCTCTAACCCAGGGGTCACTGGACAGTGATCAGGAGCAGGAACCCTGACTGATTTCCCTCTCTCTCTCTCTAACCCAGGGGTCACTGGACAGTGAACAGGAGCAGGAACCCTGGCTGATTTCCCTCTCTCTCTCTCTCTCTCTAACCCAGGGGTCACTGGACAGTGATCAGGAACAGGAACCCTGGCTGATTTCCCTCTCTCTCTCTCTCTCTCTAACCCAGGGGTCACTGGACAGTGATCAGGAGCAGGAACCCTGGCTGATTTCCCTCTCTCTCTCTCTCTAACCCAGGGGTCACTGGACAGTGATCAGGAGCAGGAACCCTGGCTGATTTCCCCCTCTCTCTCTCTCTCTCTCTAACCCAGGGGTCACTGGACAGTGATCAGGAGCAGGAACCCTGGCTGATGTCACCCTCTCTCTCTCTCTAACCCAGGGGTCACTGTACAGTGATCAGGAGCAGGAACCCTGGCTGATTTCCCTCTCTCTCTCTCTCTAACCCAGGGGTCACTGGACAGTGATCAGGAGCAGGAACCCTGGCTGATGTCACCCTCTCTCTCTCTCTAACCCAGGGGTCACTGGACAGTTATCAGGAGCAGGAACCCTGACTGATTTCCCCCTCTCTCTCTCTAACCCAGGGGTCACTGGACAGTGATCAGGAGCAGGAACCCTGGCTGATTTCCCCCTCTCTCTCTCTCTCTCTAACCCAGGAGTCACTGGACAGTGATCAGGAGCAGGAACCCTGGCTGATTTCCCCCTCTCTCTCTCTAACCCAGGGGTCACTGGACAGTGATCAGGAGCAGGAACCCTGGCTGATTTCCCCTCTCTCTCTCTCTAACCCAGGGGTCACTGGACAGTGATCAGGAGCAGGAACCCAGGCTGATTTCCCTCTCTCTCTCTCTAACCCAGGGGTCACTGGACAGTGATCAGGAGCAGGAACCCTGACTGATTTCCCCCCTCTCTCTCTCTCTAACCCAGGGGTCACTGGACAGTGATCAGGAGCAGGAACCCTGGCTGATTTCCCCCCTCTCTCTAACCCAGGGGTCACTGGACAGTGATCAGGAGCAGGAACCCTGACTGATTTCCCTCTCTCTCTCTTTAGCCCAGGGGTCACTGGACAGTGATCAGGAGCAGGAACCCTGACTGATTTCCCCTCTCTCTCTCTCTAACCCAGGGGTCACTGGACAGTGATCAGGAGCAGGAACCCTGGCTGATTTCCCCTCTCTCTCTCTCTAACCCAGGGGTCACTGGACAGTGATCAGGAGCAGGAACCCTGACTGATTTCCCCCTCTCTCTCTCTAACCCAGGGGTCACTGGACAGTGAACAGGAGCAGGAACCCTGGCTGATTTCCCTCTCTCTCTCTCTCTCTAACCCAGGGGTCACTGGACAGTGATCAGGAGCAGGAACCCTGGCTGATTTCCCTCTCTCTCTCTCCTTCCTGCTGAATGCATGAGTCTTGGTTGAATCAATACTGCCCTCTGTTGCATATTCATCGTATCATTAAGTGGAGACATCGCTCTCTCTCTCTCTCTCTCTGTCTCTCTCTCTTTCTCTCTCTCTCTCTCTTTCTATCGCTCTCTCTCTGTCTGTCTCTCTGTCTCTGTCTCTCTCCCTCTCTGTCCCTCTCTCTTTCTCTGTTTCTCTGGAGCTCTCTTCCTCACTCTGTCTCTCTCACTGTCCCTCTCTCTCTCTCTCTCTCTCTCCCTGTCCCCCTCTCTCTCTCTCTGTCTCTCTCTCTGCCGCTCTGTCTTTCTGTGTCTCTCTCTCTCTTTGTCTTTCTCTGTCTCCCTCTCTCTCGCTCTCTCTCTGTCTCTCTCCCTCTCTGTCCCTCTCTCTCTCTCTGTCTCTCTCTCTGCCGCTCTGTCTTTCTGTGTCTCTCTCTCTCTCTCTCTCTCTCTCTTTTTTTTAGAGATGCAGCACTGAAACAGGCCCTTCGGCCCACCGAGTCTGTGCCGACCATCAACCACCCATTTATACTAATCCCATATTCCTATCACATCCCACCTGTCCCTATATATTTCCCTACCATCTACCCATACTAGGGGCAATTTATAATGGCCAATGAACCTATCAACCTGCAAGTCTTTGGCATGTGGGAGGAAACCGGAGCACCCGGAGGAAACCCACGCAGACACAGGGAGAACTTGCAAACTCCGCACAGGCAGTACCCAGAATCGAACCCGGGTCCCTGGAGCTGTGAGGCTGCGGTGCTAACCACTGCGCCACTGTGCCGCCCTCTCTGTCTCTCTCTCTCTTTCTGTCTGTCTCTCTCTCTCTATCTCTCTCTCTCTGTCTGTCTGTTCTCTCTGTCTCTCTCTGTCTCTCTCTCTCTCTCTCTCGCTCTCTCTCTCTCTCTGTCTCTCTCTCTCTCTCTGTCTCTCTCTCTCTCTCTGTCTCTCTCTCTCGCTCTCTCTGTCTCCTTTACCCAGGAATGACTTCATGTTTGGATCAAAGCTTTTATTCATGAACTCTGGTGACATCATTGTATCTGAGGAGTGAGGGGACCGGGGAGAAGGTGGGGAGTGAGGGATACGGGGAGAAGGTGGGGAGTGAGGGATATGGGGAGAAGGTGGGGAGTGAGGGAGTCGGGGAGAAGGTGGGGAGTGAGGGAGTCGGGGAGAAGGTGGGGAGTGAGGGATACGGGGAGAAGGTGGGGAGTGAGGGATACGGGGAGAAGGTGGGGAGTGAGGGATACGGGGAGAAGGTGGGGAGGGAGGGATATGGGGAGAAGGTGGGGAGTGAGGGATCCGGGGAGAAGGTGGGGAGTGAGGGATACGGGGAGAAGGTGGGGAGTGAGGGATACGGGGAGAAGGTGGGGAGTGAGGGATACGGGGAGAAGGTGGGGAGTGAGGGATACGGGGAGAAGGTGGGGAGTGAGGGAGTCGGGGAGAAGGTGGGGAGTGAGGGAGTCGGGGAGAAGGTGGAGAGTGAGGGATCCGGGGAGACGGTGGGGAGTGAGGGAGTCGGGGAGAAGGTGGGGAGTGAGGGATATGGGGAGAAGGTGGAAGGTGAGGGATCCGGGGAGAAGGTGGGGAGTGAGGGATACGGGGAGAAGGTGGGGAGTGAGGGATCCGGGGAGAAGGTGGGGAGTGAGGGATATGGGGAGAAGGTGGGGAGTGAGGGATACGGGGGGTGGAAGGTGAGGGATCCGGGGAGAAGGTGGGGAGTGAGGGATACGGGGAGAAGGTGGGGAGTGAGGGATCCGGGGAGAAGGTGGGGAGTGAGGGATATGGGGAGAAGGTGGGGAGTGAGGGATACGGGGAGAAGGTGGGGAGGGAGGGATATGGGGAGAAGGTGGGGAGTGAGGGATCCGGGGAGAAGGTGGGGAGTGAGGGATATGGGGAGAAGGTGGGGAGTGAGGGATCCGGGGAGAAGGTGGGGAGTGAGGGAGACGGGGAGAAGGTGGGGAGTGAGGGATACGGGGAGAAGGTGGGGAGTGAGGGAGACGGGGAGATGGTGAGGAGGGAGGGAGACGGGGAGAAGGTGAGGAGGGAGGGAGACGGGGAGATGGTGAGGAGGGAGGGAGACGGGGAGAAGGTGAGGAGGGGGACGGGGAGATGGTGAGGAGGGAGGGAGACGGGGAGAAGGTGGGGAGGGAGGGCGATGGGGAGAAGGTGGGAGGGAGGGAGACGGGGAGAGGGTGTGGAGGGAGGGAAACGGGGAGAAGGTGTGGAGGGAGGGAGTCGGGGAGAAGGTGTGGAGGGAAGGAGTCGGGGAGAAGGTGAGGAGGGAGGGAGTCGGGGAGAAGGTGGGGAGTGAGGGATCCGGGGAGAAGGTGGGGAGTGAGGGATATGGGGAGAAGGTGGGGAGTGAGGGATACGGGGAGAAGGTGGGGAGGGAGGGATATGGGGAGAAGGTGGGGAGTGAGGGATCCGGGGAGAAGGTGGGGAGTGAGGGATATGGGGAGAAGGTGGGGAGTGAGGGATCCGGGGAGAAGGTGGGGAGTGAGGGAGACGGGGAGAAGGTGGGGAGTGAGGGATACGGGGAGAAGGTGGGGAGGGAGGGATACGGGGAGAAGGTGGGGAGGGAGGGAGGGATACGGGGAGAAGGTGAGGAGGGAGGGAGGGATACGGGGAGAAGGTGGGGAGTGAGCGATACGGGGAGAAGGTGGGGAGTGAGGGAGACGGGGAGAAGGTGAGGAGGGAGGGAGACGGGGAGAAGGTGAGGAGGGAGGGAGACGGGGAGAAGGTAAGGAGGGAGACGGGGAGATGGTGAGGAGGGAGGGAGACGGGGAGAAGGTGAGGAGGGGGACGGGGAGATGGTGAGGAGGGAGGGAGACGGGGAGAAGGTGGGGAGGGAGGGCGATGGGGAGAAGGTGGGAGGGAGGGAGACGGGGAGAGGGTGTGGACGGAGGGAAACGGGGAGAAGGTGTGGAGGGAGGGAGTCGGGGAGAAGGTGTGGAGGGAAGGAGTCGGGGAGAAGGTGAGGAGGGAGGGAGTCGGGGAGAAGGTGGGGAGTGAGGGATACGGAGAGAAGGTGGGGAGTGAGGGATACGGGGAGAAGGTGGGGAGTGAGGGATACGGGGAGAAGGTGGGGAGTGAGGGATACGGGGAGAAGGTGGGGAGTGAGGGATACGGGGAGAAGGTGGGGAGTGAGGGATACGGGGAGAAGGTGGGGAGTGAGGGACACGGGGAGAAGGTGGGGAGTGAGGGATACGGGGAGAAGGTGGGGAGTGAGGGATACGGGGAGAAGGTGGGGAGTGAGGGATATGGGGAGAAGGTGGGGAGTGAGGGAGACGGGGAGAGGGGGGGGAGTGAGGGATACGGGGAGAAGGTGGGGAGTGAGGGATACGGGGAGAAGGTGGGGAGTGAGGGATACGGAGAGAAGGTGGGGAGTGAGGGATACGGGGAGAAGGTGGGGAGTGAGGGACACGGGGAGAAGGTGGGGAGTGAGGGATACGGGGAGAAGGTGGGGAGGGAGGGAGACGGGGAGAAGGTGGGGAGGGAGGGAAACGGGGAGAGGGTGGGGAGTGAGGGAGACGGGGAGAAGGTGTGGAGGGAGGGAGACGGGGAGAGGGTGTGGAGTGAGGGACACGGGGAGAAGGTGGGGAGTGAGGGACACGGGGAGAAGGTGGGGAGTGAGGGATACGGGGAGAAGGTGGGGAGTGAGGGATACGGGGAGAAGGTGGGGAGTGAGGGATACGGGGAGTGGGGGGGTAGTGAGGGATATGGGGAGAAGGCGGGGAGTGAGGGATACGGGGAAAAGGTGGGGAGTGAGGGAGACGGGGAGAAGGTGTGGAGGGAGGGAGACGGGGAGAGGGTGTGGAGGGAGGGAGACGGGGAGAGGGTGGGGAGGGAGGGAGTCGGGGAGATGGTGGGGAGGGAGGGAGACGGGGAGAAGGTGGGGAGGGAGGGAAACGGGGAGAGGGTGGGGAGTGAGGGAGACGGGGAGAAGGTGGGGAGGGAGGGAGACGGGGAGAGGGTGTGGTGGGAGCGAGACGGGGAGAAGGTGTGGAGGGAGGGAGACGGGGAGAAGTTGTGGAGGGAGGGAGACGGGGAGAGGGTGGGGAGGGAGGGAGACGGGGAGAGGGTGGGGAGGGAGGGAGACGGGGAGAGGGTGTGGAGGGGAGGGAGACGGGGAGGTGGTGAGGAGGGAGGGAGACGGGGAGAAGGTGTGGAGGGAGGGAGACGGGGAGAGGTTGGGGAGGGATGGAGACGGGGAGAAGGTGGGGAGGGAGGGAGACGGGGAGAAGGTGGGGAGGGAGGGAGACGGGGAGAGGGTGGGGAGGGAGGGAGACGGGGAGAAGGTGGGGAGGGAGGGATACCGGGAGAAGGTGTGGAGGGAGGGAGACGGGGAGAGGGTGTGGAGGGAGGGAGACGGGGAGAGGGTGGGGAGGGAGGGAGACGGGGAGAGGGTGGGGAGTAAGGGATACGGGGAGAAGTTGTGGAGGGAGGGAGACGGGGAGAAGGTGGGGAGGGAGGGAGGCGGGGAGAAGGTGGGGAGGGAGGGAGGCGGGGAGAGGGTGGGGAGGGAGGGAGACGGGGAGAGGGTGTGGTGGGAGGGAGACGGGGAGGTGGTGAGGAGGGAGGGAGACGGGGAGGTGGTGAGGAGGGAGGGAGACGGGGAGAAGGTGTGGAGGGAGGGAGACGGGGAGAGGGTGTGGTGGGAGGGAGACGAGGGAGAAGGTGTGGAGGGAGGGAGACGGGGAGGTGGTGAGGAGGGAGGGGGACGGGGAGAAGGTGGGGAGGGAGGGAGACGGGGAGGTGGTGAGGAGGGAGGGAGACGGGGAGGTGGTGAGGAGGGAGGGAGACGGGGAGAAGGTGTGGAGGGAGGGAGACGGGGAGAGGGTGGGGAGGGAGGGAGACGGGGAGAGGGTGTGGTGGGAGGGAGACGGGGAGAAGGTGGGGAGCGAGGGAGACGGGTGAGAAGGTGGGGAGGTAGGGAGACGGGGAGAAGCTGGGGAGCGAGGGAGACGGACGAGAAGCTGGGGAGCGAGGGAGACGGGCGAGAAGGTGGGGAGGGAGGGAGACGGGGAGAAGGTGTGGAGGGAGGGAGACGGGGAGAAGGTGTGGAGGGAGGGAGACGGCAGAAGGTTGGGAGGGAGGGAGACGGGGAGAAGGTGTGGAGGGAGGGAGACGGGGAGAAGGTGTGGAGGGAGGGAGACGGACGAGAAGCTGGGGAGCGAGGGAGACGGGCGAGAAGGTGGGGAGGGAGGGAGACGGGGAGAAGGTGTGGAGGGAGGGAGACGGGCGAGAAGCTGGGGAGCGAGGGAGTCGGGGAGAAGCTGGGGAGCGAGGGAGACGGACGAGAAGCTGGGGAGCGAGGGAGACGGGCGAGAAGGTGGGGAGGGAGGGAGACGGGGAGAAGGTGTGGAGGGAGGGAGACGGGGAGAAGGTGTGGAGGGAGGGAGACGGCAGAAGGTTGGGAGGGAGGGAGACGGGGAGAAGGTGTGGAGGGTGGGAGATGGGGAGAAGGTGGGGAGGGAGGGAGACGGTGTGGAGGGAGGGAGACGGGGAGAAGGTGTGGAGGGAGGGAGACGGGGAGAAGGTGTGGAGGGAGGGAGACGGGGAGAAGGAGTGGAGGGAGGGAGACGGGGAGAAGGTGGGGAGGGAAGGAGATGGTGTGGAGGGAGGGAGACGGGGAGAAGGTGTGGAGGGAGGGAGACGGGGAGAAGGAGTGGAGGGAGGGAGACGGGGAGAAGGTGGGGAGGGAAGGAGATGGTGTGGAGGGAGGGAGACGGGGAGAAGGTGTGGAGGGAGGGAGACGGGGAGAAGGTGTGGAGGGTGGGAGACGGGGAGAAGGTGGGGAGGGAGGGAGACGGTGTGGAGGGAGGGAGACGGGGAGAAGGTGTGGAGGGAGGGAGACGTGGAGGTGGTGAGGAGGGAGGGAGACGTGGAGGTGGTGAGGAGGGAGGGAGACGTGGAGGTGGTGAGGAGGGAGGGAGACGTGGAGGTGGTGAGGAGGGAGGGAGACGTGGAGGTGGTGAGGAGGGAGGGAGACGTGGAGGTGGTGAGGAGGGAGGGAGACGGGGAGAAGGTGGGGAGGGTGGGAGACGGGGAGAAGGTAGGGAGGGAGGGAGACGGTGTGGAGGGAGGGAGACGGGGAGGTGGTGAGGAGGGAGGGAGACGTGGAGGTGGTGAGGAGGGAGGGAGACGTGGAGGTGGTGAGGAGGGAGGGAGACGGGGAGAAGGTGTGGAGGGAGGGAGAAGTGGAGAAGGTGTGGAGGGAGGGAGACGGGGAGAAGGTGTGGAGGGTGGGAGACGGGGAGAAGGTGTGGAGGGAGGGAGACGGGGAGGTGGTGAGGAGGGAGGGAGACGTGGAGGTGGTGAGGAGGGAGGGAGACGTGGAGGTGGTGAGGAGGGAGGGAGACGTGGAGGTGGTGAGGAGGGAGGGAGACGGGAGAAGGTGTGGAGGGAGGGAGAAGTGGAGAAGGTGTGGAGGGAGGGAGACGGGGAGAAGGTGTGGAGGGTGGGAGACGGGGAGAAGTTGTGGAGGGAGGGAGACGGGGAGAGGGTGTGGTGGGAGGGAGACGGGGAGAAGGTGGGGAGGGAGTCGGGGAGAAGGTGAGGAGGGAGGGAGACCGGGAGAAGGTGTGGAGGGAGGGAGACGGGGAGAAGGTGTGGAGGGAGGGAGACGGGGAGAAGGTGTGGAGGAGGGAGACGGGGAGAAGGTGTGGAGGGTGGGAGACGGGGAGTAGGTGGGGAGGGAGGGAGACGGGGAGAAGGTGTGGAGGGTGGGAGACGGGGAGAAGGTGGGGAGGGAGGGAGACGGTGTGGAGGGAGGGAGACGGGGAGAAGGTGTGGAGGGAGGGAGACGTGGAGGTGGTGAGGAGGGAGGGAGACGTGGAGGTGGTGAGGAGGGAGGGAGACGTGGAGGTGGTGAGGAGGGAGGGAGACGTGGAGGTGGTGAGGAGGGAGGGAGACGGGGAGAAGGTGTGGAGGGAGGGAGAAGGGGAGAAGGTTGGGAGGGAGAGAAGTGACTATCTGATTTGATCCATGCTTTTTCACCCTCCCTGTTGACCATTCTGGTAGCTTGGCCTTTGTGGGACGATGTAACCGAGACTCTCTGAAGGCTGGCGGCTCGATCCACTGAGCGGGTACCGGGTGCAGGAGGATATCGCCATTCCCTGTCCGCCGGGCGTCCCTATCTACTGCCTCTCCTCTCTGCACTCGTCCATCTCCGAGGCAACTCTCCAGGGGAACAGGGTGAATCGTACCCAGGAGGGCTCTGCAGGGAGGTCAACACACACAGCATGAGTTACCCTCACGGGGTCAAACTTTAACCCCTCACCCCTCTGTGACCCCAGAGGGAGATCCTTTGCATCCCACCCCATCCCAGCCAGGGGTCAGTCCCCATGGAGAGATCCGTCCTTCAGACCAGTGAGTGGGTCTGTCCCCATGGAGAGACCCATTCCCCCCAGCGAGAGGTCAGTCCCCATGGAGAGACCCATTCCCCCCAGCGAGGGGTCAGTCCCCATGGAGAGATCCGTCCTTCGCCCCCAGCGTTAGGGCAGTCTCCATGGGGAGACCCGTTCCCCTCAGTGAATGGTCAGTCATCATGGGGGAGACCCATTTCCCCCCCAGCGAGGGTTCAGTCCCCATGGGGAGATGGTTTCCCCCCAGCGAGGGTTCAGTCCCCATGGGGAGATGGTTTCCCCCCAGCGAGGGTTCAGTCCCCATGGGGAGATCCGTCCTTCAGACCAGTGAGTGGTCTGTCCCCATGGAGAGACCCATTCCCCCCAGCGAGGGGTCAGTCCCCATGGAGAGACCCATTCCCCCCAGCGAGGGGTCAGTCCCCATGGAGAGATCCGTCCTTCGCCCCCAGCGTTAGGGCAGTCTCCATGGGGAGACCCGTTCCCCTCAGTGAATGGTCAGTCATCATGGGGGAGACCTGTTTCCCCCCCACAATGAGGGGTCAGTCCCCATGGGGGAGACCCGTTTCCCCCAGCGAGGGGTCAGTCTCCATGGGGAGATGGTTTCCCCCCAGCGAGGGGTCAGACCCCATGGGGGAGACCCGTTTCCCCCCAGTGAGAGGTCAGTCCCCATGGGGGAGACCTGTTTCCCCCCCACAATGAGGGGTCAGTCCCCATGGGGGAGACCAGTTTCCCCCCCAGCGAGGGGTCAGCCCCCATGGGGGAGACCCGTTTCCCCCCAGTGAGAGGTCAGTCTCCATGGGGAGATGGTTTCCCCCCAGCGAGGGTTCAGTCCCCATGGGGAGACCTGTTGTCTTCCCCCACCCACCCCCCCAGCGAGGGGTCAGTCCTGGTCGGAGAGGCGGGAATGGTATCTGAAGTGGGGTCATGCTGCTATTGACCTTTATAGCAGGAAGGTACGCGAAGCTGGCCATTCCGACACTGAGACGAGACGGAGTAACTGCAGGACCTCCTCTTGTCAACGCAGTAGAAGTCGACCTCATCTTGGTGCTTTACTCTCGCTCCAGGGAGCACCGACGGCCATAATTTCTCCCCTTGTACAACACTCGGCTTCTGTGCGGCAGAATTTTGCAGGAAGCTGCTGGAGCAACGAATAGGTACATCAGTGCGACTGGGACTGAGGGAGACGGGAGCCTCTCGGTGCCTGTGGGTGAGGGTCAGTGTGTACAGAGGGAGACGGGAGCCTCTCGGTCCCTGTGGGTGAGGGTCAGTGTGTACTGAGGAGACGGGAGCCTCTCGGTCCCTGTGGGTGAGGGTCAGTGTGTACTGAGGGAGACAGGAGCCTCTCGGTCCCCTGTGGGTGAGGGTCAGTGTGTACTGAGGGAGACGGGAGCCTCTCGGTCCCTGTGGATGAGGGTCAGTGTGTACTGAGGGAGACGGGAGCCTCTCGGTCCCTGTGGATGAGGGTCAGTGTGTACCGAGGGAGACGGGAGCCTCTCGGTCCCTGTGGATGAGGGTCAGTGTGTACTGAGGGAGACGGGAGCCTCTCGGTCCCTGTGGATGAGGGTCAGTGTGTACTGAGGGAGACGGGAGCCTCTCGGTCCCTGTGGGTGAGGGTCAGTGCGTACTGAGGGAGACGGGAGCCTCTCGGTCTCTGTGGGTGAGGGTCAGTGTGTACTGAGGGAGACGGGAGCCTCTCGGTCCCTGTGGGTGAGGGTCAGTGTGTACTGAGGGAGACGGGAGCCTCTCGGTGCCTGTGGGTGAGGGTCAGTGTGTACTGAGGAGACGGGAGCCTCTCGGTCCCTGTGGGTGAGGGTCAGTGTGTACTGAGGGAGACGGGAGCCTCTCGGTCCCTGTGGGTGAGGGTCAGTGTGTACTGAGGGAGACCGGGAGCCTCTCGGTGCCTGTGGGTGAGGGTCAGTGTGTACTGAGGGAGACGGGAGCCTCTCGGTCGCTGTGGGTGAGGGTCAGTGTGTACTGAGGGAGACGGGAGCCTCTCGGTGCCTGTGGGTGAGGGTCAGTGTGTACTGAGGGAGACGGGAGCCTCTCAGTCCCTGTGGATGAGGGTCAGTGCGACTGGGGACTGAGGGAGACGGGAGCCTCTCGGTCCCTGTGGGTGAGGGGTCAGTGTGTACTGAGGGAGACGGGAACCTCTCGGTCCCTGTGGGTGAGGGTCAGTGTGTACTGAGGGAGACGGGAGCCTCTCGGTCCCTGTGGGTGAGGGTCAGTGTGTACTGAGGGAGACGGGAGCCTCTCGTCCCTGTGGGTGAGGGTCAGTGCGACTGGGGACTGAGGGAGACGGGAGCCTCTCGGTGCCTGTGGGTGAGGGTCAGTGTGTACTGAGGGAGACGGGAGCCTCTCGGTCCCTGTGGGTGAGGGTCAGTGTGTACTGAGGGAGACGGGAGCCTCTCGGTCCCTGTGGGTGAGGGTCAGTGTGTACTGAGGGAGACGGGAGCCTCTCGGTCCCTGTGGGTGGAGGGTCAGTGTGTACTGAGGGAGACGGGAGCCTCTCGGTCCCTGTGGGTGAGGGTCAGTGCGGTACTGAGGGAGACGGGAGCCTCTCGGTCCCTGTGGGTGAGGGTCAGTGTGTACTGAGGGAGACGGGAGCCTCTCGGTCCCTGTGGGTGAGGGTCAGTGTGTACTGAGGGAGACGGGAGCCTCTCGGTCCCTGTGGGTGAGGGTCAGTGTGTACTGAGGGAGACGGGAGCCTCTCAGTCCCTGTGGGTGAGGGTCAGTGTTGTACTGAGGGAGACGGGAGCCTCTCGGTCCCTGTGGGTGAGGGTCAGTGTGTACTGAGGGAGACGGGTGTCTCTCGGTCCCTGTGGGTGAGGTCAGTGTGTACTGAGGGAGACGGGAGCCTCTCGGTCCCTGTGGGTGAGGGTCAGTGCGACTGGGGACTGAGGGAGACGGGAGCCTCTCGGTCCCTGTGGGTGAGGGTCAGTGTGTACTGAGGGAGAAGGGAGCCTCTCGGTCCCTGTGGGTGAGGGTCAGTGCGACTGGGGACTGAGGGAGACGGGAGCCTCTCGGTCCCTGTGGGGTGAGGGTCGGTGTGTACTGAGGGAGACGGGAGCCTCTCGGTCCCTGTGGGTGAGGGTCAGTGTGTACTGAGGGAGACGGGAGCCTCTCGGTCCCTGTGGGTGAGGGTCGGTGTGTACTGAGGGAGACGGGAGCCTCTCGGTCCCTGTGGGTGAGGGTCAATGTGTACTGAGGGAGACGGGAGCCTCTCGGTCCCTGTGGGTGAGGGTCAGTGCGTACTGAGGGAGACGGGAGCCTCTCGGTCCCTGTGGGTGAGGGTCAGTGTGTACTGAGGGAGACGGGAGCCTCTCGGTCCCTGTGGGTGAGGGTCAGTGTGTTCTGAGGGAGACGGGAGCCTCTCGGTCCCTGTGGGTGAGAGTCCGTGTGTACTGAGGGAGACGGGAGCCTCTCGGTCCCTGTGGGTGAGGGTCAGTGCGTACTGAGGGAGACGGGAGCCTCTCGGTCCCTGTGGGTGAGGGTCAGTGTGTACTGAGGGAGACGGGAGCCTCTCGGTCCCTGTGGGTGAGGGTCAGTGTGTTCTGAGGGAGACGGGAGCCTCTCGGTCCTTGTGGGTGAGGGTCATGTGTACTGAGGGAGACGGGAGCCTCTCGGTCCCTGTGGGTGAGGGTCAGTGTGCACTGAGGGAGACGGGAGCCTCTCAGTCCCTGTGGGTGAGGGTCAGTGTGTACTGAGGGAGACGGGAGCCTCTCGTCCCTGTGGGTGAGGGTCAGTGTGTACTGAGGGAGACGGGAGCCTCTCAGTCCCTGTGGGTGAGGGTCAGTGTGTACTGAGGGAGACGGGAGCCTCTCAGTCCCTGTGGGTGAGGGTCAGTGTGTACTGAGGGAGACGGGAGCCTCTCGGTCCCTGTGGGTGAGGGTCAGTGTGTACTGAGGGAGACGGAACCTCTCGGTCCCTGTGGGTTGATCAGTGTGTACTGAGGGAGACGGGAACATCTCGGTCCCTGTGGGTGAGGGTCAGTGTGTACTGAGGGAGACGGGAGCCTCTCGGTCCCTGTGGGTGAGGGTCGGTGTGTACTGAGGGAGACGGGAGCCTCTCGGTCCCTGTGGGTGAGGGTCGGTGTGTACTGAGGGAGACGGGAGCCTCTCGGTCCCTGTGGGTGAGGGTCAGTGTGTACTGAGGGAGACGGGAGCCTCTCGGTCCCTGTGGGTGAGGGTCAGTGTGTACTGAGGGAGACGGGAGCCTCTCGGTCCCTGTGGGTGAGGGTCAGTGTGTACTGAGGGAGACGGGAGCCTCTCGGTCCCTGTGGGTGAGGGTCAGTGTGTACTGAGGGAGACGGGAGCCTCTCGGTCCCTGTGGGTGAGGGTCGGTGTGTTCTGAGGGAGACGGGAGCCTCTCGGTGCCAGTGGGTGATGGTCAGTGTGTACTGAGGGAGACGGGAGCCTCTCGGTCCCTGTGGGTGAGGGTCGGTGTGTTCTGAGGGAGACGGGAGCCTCTCGGTCCCTGTGGGTGAGGGTCAGTGTGTACTGAGGGAGACGGGAGCCTCTCGGTCCCTGTGGGTGAGGGTCAGTGTGTTCTGAGGGAGACGGGAGACTCACGGTCCCTGTGGGTGAGGGTCAGTGTGTACTGAGGGAGACGGGAGCCTCTCCGTCCTTGTGAGTGAGGGTCAGTGTGTACTGAGGGAGACGGGAGCCTCTCGGTCCCTGTGGGTGAGGGTCAGTGTGTACTGAGGGAGACGGGAGCCTCTCGGTCCCTGTGGGTGAGGGTCAGTGTGTTCTGAGGGAGACGGGAGCCTCTCGGTCCCTGTGGGTGACGGTCAGTGTGTACTGAGGGAGACGGGAGCCTCTCGGTCCCTGTGGGTGATGGTCAGTGCGGGTGCTGAGGGAGACGGGAGTCTCTCGGTCCCTGTGGGTGAGGGTCAGTGTGTACTGAGGGAGACGGGAGCCTCTCGGTCCCTGTGGGTGAGGGTCAGTGTGTACTGAGGGAGACGGGAGCCTCTCGGTCCCTGTGGGTGAGGGTCAGTGTGTACAGAGGGAGACGGGAGCCTCTCAGTCCCTGTGGGTGAGGGTCAGTGTGTACTGAGGGAGACGGGAGCCTCTCGGTCCCTGTGGGTGAGGGTCAGTGTGTACCGAGGGAGACGGGAGCCTCTCGGTCCCTGTGGGTGAGGGTCAGTGTGTACCGAGGGAGACGGGAGCCTCTCGGTCCCTGTGGGTGAGGGTCAGTGTGTACTGAGGGAGACGGGAGCCTCTCGGTCCCTGTGGGTGAGGGTCAGTGTGTACTGAGGGAGACGGGAGCCTCTCGGTCCCTGTGGGTGAGGGACAGTGTGTACTGAGGGAGACGGGAGCCTCTCGGTCCCTGTGGGTGAGGGTCAGTGTGTACTGAGGGAGACGGGAGCCTCTCGGTCCCTGTGGGTGAGGGTCAGTGTGTACTGAGGGAGACGGGAGCCTCTCGGTCCCTGTGGGTGAGGGTCAGTGTGTACTGAGGGAGACGGGAGCCTCTCGGTCCCTGTGGGTGAGGGTCAGTGTGTACTGAGGGAGACGAGAGCCTCTCGGTCCCTGTGGGTGAGGGTCGGTGTGTACTGAGGGAGACGGGAGCCTCTCGGTCCCTGTGGATGAGGGTCAGTGTGTACTGAGGGAGACGGGAGACTCTCGGTCCCTGTGGGTGAGGGTCAGTGCGGGTACTGAGGGAGACGGGAGCCTCTCGGTCCCTGTGGGTGATGGTCAGTGTGTACTGAGGGAGACGGGAGCCTCTCGGTCCCTGTGGGTGAGGGTCAGTGTGTACTGAGGGAGACGGGAGCCTCTCGGTCCCTGTGGGTGAGGGTCAGTGCGTACTGAGGGAGACGGGAGCCTCTCGGTCCCTGTGGGTGAGGGTCAGTGTGTCCTGAGGGAGACGGGAGACTCTCGGTCCCTGTGGGTGAGGGTCAGTGCGGGTACTGAGGGAGACGGGAGCCTCTCGGTCCCTGTGGGTGATGGTCAGTGTGTACTGAGGGAGACGGGAGCCTCTCGGTCCCTGTGGGTGAGGGTCAGTGTGTACTGAGGGAGACGGGAGCCTCTCGGTCCCTGTGGGTGAGGGTCAGTGTGTACTGAGGGAGACGGGAGCCTCTCGGTCCCTGTGGGTGAGGGTCAGTGTGTACTGAGGGAGACGGGAGCCTCTCGGTCCCTGTGGGTGAGGGTCAGTGTGTACTGAGGGAGACGGGAGCCTCTCGGTCCCTGTGGGTGAGGGTCAGTGTGTACTGAGGGAGACGGGAGCCTCTCGGTCCCTGTGGGTGAGGGTCAGTGTGTACTGAGGGAGACGGGAGCCTCTCGGTCCCTGTGGGTGAGGGTCAGTGTGTACTGAGGGAGACGGGAGCCTCTCGGTCCCTGTGGGTGAGGGTCAGTGTGTACTGAGGGAGACGGGAGCCTCTCGGTCCCTGTGGGTGAGGGTCAGTGTGTACTGAGGGAGACGGGAGCCTCTCGGTCCCTGTGGGTGAGGGTCAGTGTGTACTGAGGGAGACGGGAGCCTCTCGGTCCCTGTGGGTGAGGGTCAGTGTGTACTGAGGGAGACGGGAGCCTCTCGGTCCCTGTGGGTGAGGGTCAGTGTGTACTGAGGGAGACGGGAGCCTCTCGGTCCCTGTGGGTGAGGGTCAGTGTGTACTGAGGGAGACGGGAGCCTCTCGGTCCCTGTGGGTGAGGGTCAGTGTGTACTGAGGGAGACGGGAGCCTCTCGGTCCCTGTGGGTGAGGGTCAGTGTGTACTGAGGGAGACGGGAGCCTCTCGGTCCCTGTGGGTGAGTGTCAGTGTGTACTGAGGGAGACGGGAGACTCTCGGTCCCTGTGGGTGAGGGTCCGTGTGTACTGAGGGAGACGGGAGCCTCTCGGTCCCTGTGGGTGAGGGTCAGTGTGTACTGAGGGAGACGGGAGCCTCTCGGTCCCTGTGGGTGAGGGTCAGTGTATACAGAGGGAGACGGGAGACTCTCGGTCCCTGTGGGTGAGGGTCAGTGTGTACTGAGGGAGACGGGAGCCTCTCGGTCCCTGTGGGTGAGGGTCAGTGTATACAGAGGGAGACGGGAGCCTCTCGGTCCCTGTGGGTGAGGGTCAGTGTGTACTGAGGGAGACGGGAGCCTCTCGGTCCCAGTGGGTGAGGGTCGGTGTGGGTACTGAGGGAGACGGGAGCCTCTCGGTCCCTGTGGGTGAGGGTCAGTGTGTACTGAGGGAGACGGGAGCCTCTCGGTCCCTGTGGGTGAGTGTCAGTGTGTACTGAGGGAGACGGGAGACTCTCGGTCCCTGTGGGTGAGGGTCCGTGTGTACTGAGGGAGACGGGAGCCTCTCGGTCCCTGTGGGTGAGGGTCAGTGTGTACTGAGGGAGACGGGAGCCTCTCGGTCCCTGTGGGTGAGGGTCAGTGTATACAGAGGGAGACGGGAGACTCTCGGTCCCTGTGGGTGAGGGTCAGTGTGTACTGAGGGAGACGGGAGCCTCTCGGTCCCTGTGGGTGAGGGTCAGTGTATACAGAGGGAGACGGGAGACTCTCGGTCCCTGTGGGTGAGGGTCAGTGTGTACTGAGGGAGACGGGAGCCTCTCGGTCCCTGTGGGTGAGGGTCAGTGTGTACTGAGGGAGACGGGAGCCTCTCGGTCCCTGTGGGTGGGGGTCAGTGCGGGTACTGAGGGAGACGGGAGCCTCTCGGTCACTGTGGGTGAGGGTCAGTGTGTACTGAGGGAGACGGGAGCCTCTCGGTCCCTGTGGGTTAGGGTCGGTGTGTACTGAGGGAGACGGGAGCCTCTCGGTCCCTGTGGGTGAGGGTCAGTGTGTACTGAGGGAGACGGGAGCCTCTCGGTCCCTGTGGGTGAGGGTCAGTGTGTACTGAGGGAGACGGGAGCCTCTCGGTGCCTGTGGGTGAGGGTCAGTGTGTACTGAGGGAGACGGGAGCCTCTCGGTCCCTGTGGGTGAGGGTCAGTGTGTACTGAGGGAGACGGGAGCCTCTCAGTCCCTGTGGGTGAGGGTCAGTGTGTACTGAGGGAGACGGGAGCCTCTCGGTCCCTGTGGGTGAGGGTCAGTGTGTACTGAGGGAGACGGGAGCCTCTCGGTCCCTGTGGGTTAGGGTCGGTGTGTACTGAGGGAGACGGGAGCCTCTCGGTCCCTGTGGGTGAGGGTCAGTGTGTACTGAGGGAGACGGGAGCCTCTCGGTCCCTGTGGGTGAGGGTCAGTGTGTACTGAGGGAGACGGGAGCCTCTCGGTCCCTGTGGGTGAGGGTCAGTGCGGGTACTGAGGGAGACAGGAGCCTCTCGGTCCCTGTGGGTGAGGGTCAGTGTGTACTGAGGGAGACGGGAGCCTCTCGGTCTCTGTGGGTGAGGGTCAGTGTGTACTGAGGGAGACGGGAGCCTCTCGGTCCCTGTGGGTGAGGGTCGGTGTGTACTGAGGGAGACGGGAGCCTCTCGGTCCCTGTGGGTGAGGGTCGGTGTGTACTGAGGGAGACGGGAGCCTCTCGGTCCCTGTGGGTGAGGGTCAGTGTGTACTGAGGGAGACGGGAGCCTCTCGGTCCCTGTGGGTGAGGGTCAGTGTGTACTGAGGGAGACGGGAGCCTCTCGGTCCCTGTGGGTGAGGGTCAGTGTGTACTGAGGGAGACGGGAGCCTCTCGGTCGCTGTGGGTGAGGGTCAGTGTGTACTGAGGGAGACGGGAGCCTCTCGGTCCCTGTGGGTGAGGGTCAGTGTGTACTGAGGGAGACGGGAGCCTCTCGGTCCCTGTGTGTGAGGGTCAGTGTGTACTGAGGGAGACGGGAGCCTCTCGGTCCCTGTGGGTGAGGGTCAGTGTGTACTGAGGGAGAAGGGAGCCTCTCGGTCCCTGTGGGTGAGGGTCAGTGTGTACTGAGGGAGACGGGAACCTCTCGGTCCCTGTGGGTGAGGGTCAGTGTGTACTGAGGGAGACGGGAGCCTCTCGGTCCCTGTGGGTGAGGGTCGGTGTGTACTGAGGGAGACGGGAGCCTCTCGGTCCCTGTGGGTGAGGGTCAGTGTGTACTGAGGGAGACGGGAGCCTCTCGGTCCCTGTGGGTGAGGGTCGGTGTGTACTGAGGGAGACGGGAGCCTCTCGGTCCCTGTGGATGAGGGTCAGTGTGTACTGAGGGAGACGGGAGCCTCTCGGTCCCTGTGGGTGAGGGTCAGTGTGTACTGAGGGAGACGGGAGCCTCTCGGTCCCTGTGGGTGAGTGTCAGTGTGTACTGAGGGAGATGGGAGCCTCTCGGTCCCTGTGGGTGAGGGTCAGTGTGTACTGAGGGAGACGGGAGCCTCTCGGTCCCTGTGGGTGAGGGTCAGTGTGTACTGAGGGAGACGGGAGCCTCTCGGTCCCTGTGGGTGAGTGTCAGTGTGTACTGAGGGAGATGGGAGCCTCTCGGTCCCTGTGGGTGAGGGTCAGTGTGTACTGAGGGAGACGGGAGCCTCTCGGTCCCTGTGGGTGAGGGTCAGTGTGTACTGAGGGAGACGGGAGTCTCTCGGTCCCTGTGGGTGAGGGTCAGTGCGGGTACTGAGGGAGACGGGAGCCTCTCGGTCCCTGTGGGTGAGGGTCAGTGTGTACTGAGGGAGACGGGAGCCTCTCGGTCCCTGTGGGTGAGGGTCAGTGTGTACTGAGGGAGACGGGAGCCTCTCGGTCCCTGTGGGTGAGGGTCAGTGTGTACTGAGGGAGACGGGAGCCTCTCGGTCCCTGTGGGTGACGGTCAGTGTGTACTGAGGGAGACGGGAGCCTCTCGGTCCCTGTGGGTGAGGGTCAGTGTGTACTGAGGGAGACGGGAGCCTCTCGGTCCCTGTGGGTGAGGGTCAGTGTGTACTGAGGGAGACGGGAGCCTCTTGGTCGCTGTGGGTGAGGGTCAGTGTGTACTGAGAGAGACGGGAGACTCTCGGTCCCTGTGGGTGAGGGTCAGTGCGTACTGAGGGAGACGGGAGCCTCTCGGTCCCTGTGGGTGAGGGTCAGTGCGGGTACTGTGGGAGACGGGAGCCTCTCGGTCCCTGTGGGTGAGGGTCAGTGCGGGTACTGTGGGAGACGGGAGCCTCTCGGTCCTTGTGGGTGAGGGTCAGTGTGTACTGAGGGAGACGGGAGCCTCTCGGTCCTTGTGGGTGAGGGTCGGTGTGTACTGAGGGAGATGGGAGCCTCTCGGTCCCTGTGGGTGAGGGTCAGTGTGTACTGAGGGAGACGGGAGCCTCTCGGTCCTTGTGGGTGAGGGTCAGTGTGTACTGAGGGAGACGGGAGCCTCTCGGTCCCTGTGGGTGAGGGTCGGTGTGTACTGAGGGAGACGGGAGTCTCTCGGTCCCTGTGGATGAGGGTCAGTGTGTACTGAGGGAGACGGGAGCTTCTCGGTCCCTGTGGGTGAGGGTCAGTGTGTACTGAGGGAGACGGGAGCCTCTCGGTCACTGTGGGTGGGGGTCAGTGTGTACTGAGGGAGACGGGAGCCTCTCGGTCCCTGTGGGTGAGGGTCAGTGTGTACTGAGGGGGACGGGAGCCTCTCGGTCCTTGTGGGTGAGGGTCAGTGTGTACTGAGGGAGACGGGAGCCTCTCGGTCCCTGTGGGTGACGGTCAGTGTGTACTGAGGGAGACGGGAGCCTCTCGGTCGCTGTGGGTGAGGGTCAGTGCGGGTACTGTGGGAGACGGGAGCCTCTCGGTCCCTGTGGGTGAGGGTCAGTGCGGGTGCTGAGGGAGACGGGAGCCTCTCGGTCCCTGTGGGTGAGGGTCAGTGTGTACTGAGGGAGACGGGAGCCTCTCGGTCCCTGTGGGTGAGGGTCAGTGTGTACTGAGGGAGACGGGAGCCTCTCGGTCCCTGTGGGTGAGGGTCAGTGTGTACTGAGGGAGACGGGAGCCTCTCGGTCCCTGTGGGTGAGGGTCAGTGTGTACTGAGGGAGACGGGAGCCTCTCGGTCCCTGTGGGTGAGGGTCAGTGTGTACTGAGGGAGACGGGAGCCTCTCGGTCCCTGTGGGTGAGGGTCAGTGTGTACTGAGGGAGACGGGAGCCTCTCGGTCCCTGTGGGTGAGGGTCGGTGTGTACTGAGGGAGACGGGAGACTCTCAGTCCCTGTGGGTGAGGGTCAGTGTGTACTGAGGGAGACGGGAGCCTCTCGGTCCCTGTGGGTGAGGGTCGGTGCGTACTGAGGGAGACGGGAGCCTCTCGGTGCCTGTGGGTGAGGGTCGGTGTGTACTGAGGGAGACGGGAGCCTCTCGGTCCCTGTGGGTGAGGGTCGGTGTGTACTGAGGGAGACGGGAGCCTCTCGGTCCCTGTGGGTGAGGGTCAGTGTGTACTGAGGGAGACGGGAGCCTCTCGGTCCCTGTGGGTGAGGGTCAGTGTGTACTGAGGGAGACGGGAGCCTCTCGGTCCCTGTGGGTGAGGGTCGGTGTGTACTGAGGGAGACGGGAGCCTCTCGGTCCCTGTGGGTGAGGGTCAGTGTGTACTGAGGGAGACGGGAGCCTCTCGGTCCCTGTGGGTGAGGGTCGGTGTGTTCTGAGGGAGACGGGAGCCTCTCGGTGCCAGTGGGTGATGGTCAGTGTGTACTGAGGGAGACGGGAGCCTCTCGGTCCCTGTGGGTGAGGGTCAGTGTGTACTGAGGGAGACGGGAGCCTCTCGGTCCCTGTGGGTGAGGGTCGGTGTGTACTGAGGGAGACGGGAGCCTCTCGGTCCCTGTGGGTGAGGGTCAGTGTGTACTGAGGGAGACGGGAGCCTCTCGGTCCCTGTGGGTGAGGGTCGGTGTGTTCTGAGGGAGACGGGAGCCTCTCGGTGCCAGTGGGTGATGGTCAGTGTGTACTGAGGGAGACGGGAGCCTCTCGGTCCCTGTGGGTGAGGGTCGGTGTGTTCTGAGGGAGACGGGAGCCTCTCGGTCCCTGTGGGTGAGGGTCAGTGTGTACTGAGGGAGACGGGAGCCTCTCGGTCCCTGTGGGTGAGGGTCAGTGTGTTCTGAGGGAGACGGGAGACTCACGGTCCCTGTGGGTGAGGGTCAGTGTGTACTGAGGGAGACGGGAGCCTCTCCGTCCTTGTGAGTGAGGGTCAGTGTGTACTGAGGGAGACGGGAGCCTCTCGGTCCCTGTGGGTGAGGGTCAGTGTGTACTGAGGGAGACGGGAGCCTCTCGGTCCCTGTGGGTGAGGGTCGGTGTGTTCTGAGGGAGACGGGAGCCTCTCGGTCCCTGTGGGTGAGGGTCAGTGTGTACTGAGGGAGACGGGAGCCTCTCGGTCCCTGTGGGTGAGGGTCAGTGTGTACTGAGGGAGACGGGAGCCTCTCGGTCCCTGTGGGTGAGGGTCAGTGTGTTCTGAGGGAGACGGGAGCCTCTCGGTCCCTGTGGGTGAGGGTCAGTGTGTACTGAGGGAGACGGGAGCCTCTCGGTCCCTGTGGGTGAGGGTCAGTGTGTTCTGAGGGAGACGGGAGACTCACGGTCCCTGTGGGTGAGGGTCAGTGTGTACTGAGGGAGACGGGAGCCTCTCGGTCCCTGTGGGTGAGGGTCAGTGTGTACTGAGGGAGACGGGTGCCTCTCGGTCCCTGTGGGTGAGGGTCAGTGTGTTCTGAGGGAGACGGGAGCCTCTCGGTCCCTGTGGGTGAGGGTCGGTGTGTTCTGAGGGAGACGGGAGCCTCTCGGTCCCTGTGGGTGAGGGTCAGTGTGTACTGAGGGAGACGGGAGCCTCTCGGTCCCTGTGGGTTAGGGTCGGTGTGTACTGAGGGAGACGGGAGCCTCTCGGTCCCTGTGGGTGAGGGTCAGTGTGTACTGAGGGAGACGGGAGCCTCTCGGTCCCTGTGGGTTAGGGTCGGTGTGTACTGAGGGAGACGGGAGCCTCTCGGTCCCTGTGGGTGAGGGTCAGTGTGTACTGAGGGAGACGGGAGCCTCTCGGTCCCTGTGGGTGAGGGTCAGTGTGTACTGAGGGAGACGGGAGCCTCTCGGTCCCTGTGGGTGAGGGTCAGTGCGGGTACTGAGGGAGACAGGAGCCTCTCGGTCCCTGTGGGTGAGGGTCAGTGTGTACTGAGGGAGACGGGAGCCTCTCGGTCCCTGTGGGTGAGGGTCAGTGTGTACTGAGGGAGACGGGAGCCTCTCGGTCCCTGTGGGTGAGGGTCAGTGTGTACTGAGGGAGACGGGAGCCTCTCGGTCCCTGTGGGTGAGGGTCAGTGTGTACTGAGGGAGACGGGAGCCTCTCGGTCCCTGTGGGTGAGGGTCAGTGTGTACTGAGGGAGACGGGAGCCTCTCGGTCCCTGTGGGTGAGGGTCGGTGTGTACTGAGGGAGACGGGAGTCTCTCGGTCCCTGTGGGTGAGGGTCAGTGCGGGTACTGAGGGAGACGGGAGCCTCTCGGTCCTTGTGGGTGAGGGTCAGTGTGTACTGAGGGAGACGGGAGCCTCTCGGTCCCTGTGGGTGAGGGTCAGTGTGTACTGAGGGAGACGGGAGCCTCTCGGTCCCTGTGGGTGAGGGTCAGTGTGTACTGAGGGAGACGGGAGCCTCTCGGTCCCTGTGGGTGAGGGTCGGTGTGTACTGAGGGAGACGGGAGCCTCTCGGTCCCTGTGGGTGAGGGTCAGTGTGTACTGAGGGAGACGGGAGCCTCTCGGTCCCTGTGGGTGAGGGTCAGTGTGTACTGAGGGAGACGGGAGCCTCTCGGTCCCTGTGGGTGAGGGTCAGTGTGTACTGAGGGAGACGGGAGCCTCTCGGTCCCTGTGGGTGAGGGTCAGTGTGTACTGAGGGAGACGGGAGCCTCTCGGTCCCTGTGGGTGAGGGTCAGTGTGTACTGAGGGAGACGGGAGCCTCTCGGTCCCTGTGGGTGAGGGTCAGTGTGTACTGAGGGAGACGGGAGCCTCTCGGTGCCTGTGGGTGAGGGTCAGTGTGTACTGAGGGAGACGGGAGCCTCTCGGTCCCTGTGGGTGAGGGTCGGTGTGTACTGAGGGAGACGGGAGCCTCTCGGTCCCTGTGGGTGAGGGTCGGTGTGTACTGAGGGAGACGGGAGTCTCTCGGTCCCTGTGGGTGAGGGTCAGTGCGGGTACTGAGGGAGACGGGAGCCTCTCGGTCCTTGTGGGTGAGGGTCAGTGTGTACTGAGGGGGACGGGAGCCTCTCGGTCCTTGTGGGTGAGGGTCAGTGTGTACTGAGGGAGACGGGAGCCTCTCGGTCCCTGTGGGTGAGGGTCGGTGTGTACTGAGGGAGACGGGAGCCTCTCGGTCCCTGTGGGTGAGGGTCAGTGTGTACTGAGGGGGACGGGAGCCTCTCGGTCCTTGTGGGTGAGGGTCAGTGTGTACTGAGGGAGACGGGAGCCTCTCGGTCCCTGTGGGTGAGGGTCGGTGTGTACTGAGGGAGACGGGAGCCTCTCAGTCCCTGTGGGTGACGGTCAGTGTGTACTGAGGGAGACGGGAGCCTCTCGGTCCCTGTGGGTGAGGGTCAGTGTGTACTGAGGGAGACGGGAGCCTCTCGGTCCCTGTGGGTGAGGGTCAGTGTGTACTGAGGGAGACGGGAGCCTCTCGGTCCCTGTGGGTGAGGGTCAGTGTGTACTGAGGGAGACGGGAGCCTCTCGGTCCCTGTGGGTGAGGGTCGGTGTGTACTGAGGGAGACGGGAGCCTCTCGGTCCCTGTGGGTGAGGGTCAGTGTGTACAGAGGGAGACGGGAGCCTCTCGGTCCCTGTGGTTGAGGGTCGGTGCGTACTGAGGGAGACGGGAGCCTCTCGGTCCCTGTGGGTGAGGGTCAGTGTGTACTGAGGGAGACGGGAGCCTCTCGGTCCCTGTGGTTGAGGGTCAGTGTGTACTGAGGGAGACGGGAGCCTCTCGGTCCCTGTGGGTGAGGGTCAGTGCGTACTGAGGGAGACGGGAGCCTCTCGGTCCCAGTGGGTGAGGGTCAGTGCGGGTACTGAGGGAGACGGGAGCCTCTCGGTCCCTGTGGGTGAGGGTCAGTGTGTACTGAGGGAGACGGGAGCCTCTCGGTCCCTGTGGGTGAGGGTCAGTGCGGGTGCTGAGGGAGACGGGAGCCTCTCGGTCCCTGTGGTTGAGGGTCGGTGAGTGCTGACGGACACGGGAGCCTCTCGGTCCCCCAGGGATGATAGGCCAAGTGACCTCCTTCTGTATCGTCCTCCGATGCTGCGTACCTTGGCACTTGGGTTTGGAGGACCATGATCCCTTGGCAGTGCAGGTCACCTTGTTGGACCCGTTGAGGAGGTATCCCTTCCTGCAGAGGTAGTAGATGTGTTCCCTCACTCGGTAACGGGCCTTCTCCATTGCCACCAGCACCCCATTGTCAATTTCAGGTGGACGCCTGCAGTAGATCGCTGCCTGGGCACAAACGGGCAAAGTCAGACACTGCACACACCCCCCCCCACCCCCCTACGCTGCGCCCCGTTCCAACACTCCTCTCTCCGTCAAACCCGTCACCTCCCTCAGCGTCCATCCTCCCCCCACAATCCGATCCCGGCCGATCTTCTACCTCAACTCCTAGTCCCGGACGAGCCCCCACCATATCGCTCGATTCCCTCAGCGCCCGATAATCTCTCTCCACCTCCGTCTCGAATATATTCGACGACTGAGCATCCGCAGATCTCTCCGGGAGAGGGAATCCCAGAGATTCACAAGCCCCTCGGAGAGAAGAGGTTTCTCCCCCGTCTCGGTCCCGAATGGGCCGATCCCTTATCCTAAGACTGTGACACCCCGTCCCGCCACTTCCAGAGAGTGCAGAGCCAGCCTCTCAACACCTACCCTGCTTGATCCCCGTTTTACTTTTGAAGGCACTATTTGTCTCGGATTTTGCGACGTCTGTGCAGCTTCTCCCTCATTTGTTGCCTTGACCCAGACCCCCGAACAATCGTGCCTCCTTGTCCCAGTCTTGCCCACAACTCGACTCTCTAACCACGGAGACTGTGGAGGACAGTACTTACGTCTGCAGGTGGGTGCGGTATTCGTCCAGGTCCCGTTATCCTGACAGGTGTTGGACTCAGTTCCTTGGAGCCGGAAGCTGTTGGGGAGGTCAGATCGTGAGGCGTCAACATTGTGGGGCATGCGGTGGGCCCAGAGCCCAGTGCCGGACCCGGTACCCCTCCCAGAGCTCCCATCGGAGCTCCCTCGACACTGTCCCCATCAAACACTCCCAGGGCAAGTACAGCACGGAGTGTGGGGGGGGGGGGGGGGGCGGGGTTTTTTTTGGCTGCTGCCTGATTGGGACTGCTGAGTGCTGAGTGCAGCAACGAGGAATGGCTGACAGTGCTGCAGCCAGTTGCTGGAGGTACAGCTGGAGAGGGAGAGCTGAGGAAGAGAACTGCAAAAACCTTTGAACAGCTTTTGCTGCAGAGGAGGAAAAGACTTTGGAATAAGGCCACATTTCGGGGTGGGTGTCGAGCACCAGAGCTGTATTTGATTTGGACTGTCGGGAGAGGCCGGAGGAACAAGGGTCGGGGGCTGTGCAATTCTGCAGGGAGTTGCGCGGTTCCCCTAAACATACAAGGAAGCTCTCTCCCAACTGCGCAGCCTGGGTCAGGGTAGGTTCATAGACTCCCAGGCCCCCTGTAATTTCTGCGGCCTGGACGAGTCCGTGTTCCACGTTTATATGGAGTGTGCGAGGTTGCAGCCCCTCTTTGAGTATCTGAAGGGGCTGCTCCTCAGGTTCTGGCTGCACTTCAGTCCCACGCTCCTGATCTTTGGGCACCCGGTGCGGAGGGGCTCGGGCCGGGAGGAGGATCTCCTCGTCGGTCTGCTCCTGGGCCTGGCCAAGGTGGCAATTCCCAGGTCCAGGCTGCGGGCCGTCGGTGGTTCCGTCCTCCCCGATTGCCTGCCCCTCTTCCGCGGTTATGTTCGCGCCCGGGTGTCCCTGGAGAAGGAGCATGCGGTGTCCACCGGTACGCTTGAGGCCTTCCGCGACCGGTGGGCACCGCAGGGACTGGAGTGCATTGTCGACGCCGAGAATGGCATTTTGATACGAGTTTTGTTTTATTTATTCGATTTTAATAAAGTCACTTCATAAAATGTACATAAAAGGGGCCTGGGGGATAAAGGCGACCTTAAAAAGAAAAACGGGGTTGGCCGCTGCCTGATTGGATTGCTGGGTGCTGGTTGCAGCAACGTGGTGCAGCTCACTGCCGCAGTCAGTCGGTTGGAGGGGAAAGAAAACGGAGTTAGGTACAGAGTCGCAACATTGACCGAGACGCCCAGCGACCTACCCTGGATTGCAGTTATACTGCACTGTTCGCCCGCCACTCTGCTGCAGACCCTCATAGAAGCCCTTCGTCACTTCTGGAGGTTTTCCACAGAGCCCAATACTCTTCGCCTCCACTGGAAGAAAACACAATGATTTTTTTTCACTCCCTCCTCCCATCCCTCAGTCTCCAAACTGTGGGACTCCCTCCCACCTCCCCCTCCCTCAATCTCCAAACTGTGGGACTCGCTCCCTCCCCTCCCTTACTCTCCAAACTGTGGGACTCCCTCCCTCCCCTCTCTTACTCTCCAAACTGTGGAACTCCTTCCCTCCCCTCCCTTATTCTCCAAACTGTGGGATTCCCTCCCTCCGCTCCCTTACTCTCCAAACTGTGGGACTCCCTCCCTCCCCTCCCTTACTCTCCAAACTGTGGAACTCCCTCCCTCCCCTCCCTTATTCTCCAAACTGTGGGATTCCCTCCCTCCACTCCCTTACTCTCCAAACTGTGGGACTCCCTCCCGCCTCCCCCTCCCTCAGTCTCCAAACTGTGGGAATCGCTCCCTCCCCCCCCTGACTCTCCAAACTGTGGGACTCCTTCCCGCCCCTCCCTTACTCTCCAAACTGCGCGACTCCCTCCCACCATCCCTTACTCTCCGAACTGTGGGACTCCCTCCATCCTTCCCTTCCTCAATCTCCAAACTGTGGGACTCCCTCCCTCCCCTCCCTTACTCTCCAAACTGTGAGACTCCCTCCCTCCCCTCCCTCACTCTCCAAACTGTGGGACTCCCTCCCTCCCCTCCCTCAGTTTCTAAAATGTGGGACTCCCTCCTCCCCTCCCTCAGTCTTCAAACTGCGGGGCTCCCTCTTCCGCCTCCCTCAGTCTCCAAACTGTGGGACTCATTCCTCCCTCTCCCTCAGTCTCCAAACTATTGGACTCCCTCCCCCCACTCCCTCAGTCTCCAAACCTTGGGACGCCCTCCACCCACTCCCTCAGTCTCCAAACTGCGGGGCTCCCTCCTCCCACTCCCTCAGTCTCCAAACTGTGGGACTCCCTCCAACCACTCCCTCAGTCTCCAAACTGTGAGACTCCCTCCCTCCCCTCCCTCACTCTCCAAACTGTGGGACTCCCTCCCTCCCCTCCCTCAGTTTCTAAAATGTGGGACTCCCTCCTCCCCTCCCTCAGTCTCCAAACTGCAGGACTCCCTCTTCCCTCTCCCTCAGTCTCCAAACTGTGGGACTCCCTCCCCCTCCCCCACTCCCTCAGTCTCCAAACTGTGGGACTCCCTCCACCCACTCCCTCAGTCTCTAAAATGTGGGACTCCCTCCTCCCCTCCCTCAGTCTCCAAACTGCAGGACTCCCTCTTCCCTCTCCCTCAGTCTCCAAACTGTGGGACTCCCTCCCCCTCCCCCACTCCCTCAGTCTCCAAACTGTGGGACTCCCTCCACCCACTCCCTCAGTCTCTAAACTGTGGGACTCCCTCCTCCCCTCCCTCAGTCTCTAAAATGTGGGACTCCCTCCACCCACTCCCTCAATCTTCAAACTGTGGGACTCCCTCCTCCTCCTCCCTCAGTCTCCAAACTGTGGGACTCCCTCCTCCCCTCCCTCAGTCTCTAAAATGTGGTACTCCCTCCTCCCTTCCCTCAGTCTCCAAACTGCAGGACTCCCTCTTCCCTCTCCCTCAGTCTCCAAACTGTGGGACTCTCTCCTCCCCCTCCCTCAGTCTCCAAACAGTGGGACTCTCTCCACCCACTCCCTCAGTCTCCAAACTGTGGGACTCCCTCCTCCCCTCCCTCAGTCTCTAAAATGTGGGACTCCCTCCACTCACTCCCTCAGTCTCCAAACTGTGGGACTCCCTCCTCCCCTCCCTCAGTCTCCAAACTGTGGGACTCTCTCCTCACCCTCCCTCAGTCTCCAAACTGTGGGACTCTCTCCACCCACTCCCTCAATCTTCAAACTGTGGGACTCCCTCCTCCTCCTCCCTCAGTCTCCAAACTGTGGGACTCCCTCCTCCCCTCCCTCAGTCTCTAAAATGTGGTACTCCCTCCTCCCCTCCCTCAGTCTCCAAACTGCAGGACTCCCTCTTCCCTCTCCCTCAGTCTCCAAACTGTTGGACTCCCTCCTCCCCTCCCTCAGTCTCTAAAATGTGGGACTCCCTCCACCCACTCCCTCTGTCTCCAAACTGTGGGACTCCCTCCTCCTCCCTCAGTCTCCAAACTGTGGGACTCCCTCCTCCTCCTCCCTCAGTCTCCAAACTGTGGGACTCCCTCCACATCCCTCAGTTTCTAAAATGTGGTACTCCCTCCTCCCCTCCCTCAGTCTCCAAACTGCAGGACTCCCTCTTCCCTCTCCCTCAGTCTCCAAACTGTGGGACTCTCTCCTTCCACTCCCTCAGTCTCTAAACTGTGGGACTCCCTCCTCCCCTCCCTCAGTCTCTAAAATGTGGGACTCCCTCCTCCTCCTCCCTCAGTCTCCAAACTGTGGGACTCCCTCCTCCCCTCCCTCAGTCTCTAAAATGTGGGACTCTCTCCACCCACTCCCTCAATCTTCAAACTGTGGGACTCCCTCCTCCTCCTCCCTCAGTCTCCAAACTGTGGGACTCCCTCCCCCTCCCCCACTCCCTCAGTCTCCAAACTGTGGGACTCCCTCCACCCACTCCCTCAATCTTCAAACTGTGGGACTCCCTCCTCCCCCACTCCCTCAGTCTCCAAACTGTGGGACTCCCTCCTCCCCTCCCTCAGTCTCTAAAATGTGGTACTCCCTCCTCCCCTCCCTCAGTCTCCAAACTGCAGGACTCCCTCTTCCCTCTCCCTCAGTCTCCAAACTGTGGGACTCTCTCCTCCCCCTCCCTCAGTCTCCAAACAGTGGGACTCTCTCCACCCACTCCCTCAGTCTCCAAACTGTGGGACTCCCTCCTCCCCTCCCTCAGTCTCTAAAATGTGGGACTCCCTCCACTCACTCCCTCAGTCTCCAAACTGTGGGACTCCCTCCTCCCCTCCCTCAGTCTCCAAACTGTGGGACTCTCTCCACCCACTCCCTCAATCTTCAAACTGTGGGACTCCCTCCTCCTCCTCCCTCAGTCTCCAAACTGTGGGACTCCCTCCTCCCCTCCCTCAGTCTCTAAAATGTGGTACTCCCTCCTCCCCTCCCTCAGTCTCCAAACTGCAGGACTCCCTCTTCCCTCTCCCTCAGTCTCCAAACTGTGGGACTCTCTCCTCCTCCTCCCTCAGTCTCCAAACTATGGGACTCCCTCCACCCACTCCCTCAGTCTCCAAACTATGGGACCACCTCCCCCCTTCTCCCTCAGTCTCCAAACTGTGGGTCCACCTCCCCCCTTCTCCCTCAGTCTCCAAACTGTGGGACTCCCTCCTCCTCCTCCCTCTGTCTCCAAACTGTGGGACTCCCTCCACCTCCCTCAGTCTCCAAACTGTGGGGCTCCCTCCCCCACCTCCCTTACTCTCCATACTGTGGGACTCCCTCCACCCTCCTCGCTCAGTCTCCAAACTGTGGGGCTCCCTCCCCCCACCTCCCTCAGTCTCCAAACTCTGGGACTCCCTCCTCCCCCCTCCCTCAGTCTCCGTACTGTTGCTACACACCCCACCCCGCCATCCTAGTTGGGATCAGGTTGACTGAGCAAGGCCGGGGACGGACCCCTCGGCCTTTGTGGCAGGCTCTGTGCTCGTGTGGGCCTCAGGACCGTGGGCGCCGTCGTGTAAACCCCACCGCGCCCGCTCCCCCCACCACACCGCCACCTCGGCCGAGGTTGTAGGAACCGTAAGCACTCACCGACGCATAGCGGCAAGCGCCCACTCCACCTGCGGTCGCCTTGGCAACGGTGCCGGGTGACGGCCGGGCCTAGCCAGGCCTTGAAGCCTGTCTTGCAGGTGATCTTCAGCCAATGGCCGAACGCAGGCCGCGGGCCCTGCACCAGCTTGACCATCGCGTTGTCCACTCTGACGGGCCACGGGCAGGACCGAGCTGCTTGGGGGCAGAAGGGAAATCAGAGGGAATGAGGCAACGTCCTCGCCCGCACCCTCCACCCTCCCTCAAACCCTCGTCCCTCCCCACCTCTCCCTCCCTCACCCCCTCATCCATTCCCACCTCTCCCCTCCCTCCCTCATCCCTCCCCATCTCTCCCTCCCACCCTCATTCCTCCCATCTCTCCCTCCGCATCTCTCCCTCCCTCCCTCACCCCTCATCCATTCCCAGCTCTCCCTCATCCCCTCCCTCACCCCCTCATCCGTCCCCATCAGTCCCTCCCTCACATCCTCCCTCATCTGTCCCCACCCCTCCCTCTGCTCTCCCTCGTCTCTCTCTCCCTCTTCATCCCTCCTCCACTCTCCCCATCGCTCTCTCTCGCCCAACCTCCTCTCTCCCTCTCTCCTTCCCTCTCTCACTTGCCTTCTCTCCCCCTCCATTCTTTCTCCCGTTCCCCTCTCACTATCTGCTGCTCTCTCTCTCTCCGCTTCTCTCCTACTCTCCCCTGTCTCTCTATCTCTCTCTCTCCCGCACACAACTCCCTTTTCTATCTCCCTCTCTCACCTTCTCTCTCTCCGCTTGTCCCTCTCCCTCTCCGTCCTGCCCCTGCCACACCATTGGTTGAAGCCCATCATCAACCTACAACCCATCCTAACACCGCAGGGCTGATCGACTAAGGGGTGCTGCACCCGTTGGGTTGCGACTCACTGGCAGACACACAGCTGAGGCCACAGGCTCCATCACAGCGGCACTGACGGTTCAGACAGTCCCGGTCATCGACGCAGGCTTTCGAACACGATTGTCCCCTCCTTCTCCTTACTGCTGACTCCACACTCCGAGAGGCACAGGTCAGATTCCCAGCTGCGGACTGGCCTGGGAGAAACAACAGTACGGGGGGTTAGATACAGAGTAAAGCTCCCTCTACACTGTCCCCCATCAAACACTCCCAGGACAGGTACAGTACAGGGAGTTAGATACAGAGTAAAACTCCCTCTACACTGTCCCCCATCAAACACTCCCAGGACAGGTACAGTACGGGGGGTTAGATACAGAGTAAAGCTCCCTCTACACTGTCCCCATCAAACACTCCCAGGACAGGTACAGTACGGGGGTTAGATACAGAGTAAAGCTCCCTCTACACTGTCCCCCATCAAACACTCCCCAGGACAGGGACAGCACGGGGGGGTTAGATACAGAGTAAAGCTCCCTCTACACTGTCCCCATCAAACACTCCCAGGACAGGTACAGTACGGGGGTTAGATACAGAGTAAAGCTCCCTCTACACTGTCCCCATCAAACACTCCCAGGACAGGTACAGTACGGGGGTTAGATACAGAGTAAAGCTCCCTCTACACTGTCCCCATCAAACACTCCCAGGTCAGGTACAGTACGGGGGGTTAGATACAGAGTAAAGCTCCCTCTACACTGTCCCCCATCAAACACTCCCAGGACAGGGACAGTACGGGGGGTTAGATACAGAGTAAAGCTCCCTCTACACTGTCCCCCATCAAACACTCCCAGGACAGGGACAGTACGGGGGGTTAGATACAGAGTAAAGCTCCCTCTACACTGTCCCCCATCAAACACTCCCCAGGACAGGTACAGCACGGGGGGTTAGATACAGAGTAAAGCTCCCTCTACACTGTCCCCATCAAACACTCCCAGGACAGGTACAGTACGGGGGGTTAGATACAGAGTAAAGCTCCCTCTACACTGTCCCCCATTAAACACTCCCAGGACAGGTACAGCACTGGGATTGGCTGCTCTCTGATTTGGGAGCCTGAGTGTTGAGAGCCTCAATGAGGTGCAGCTGAGAGTGCTGGTGGCAGTTGGAGGTTGCAGAGGTGGAGAGAGGAGCTGCACTGAGCAAGGGAGAGCAGCTACCAACAAGCAGAGGAAAACTCCAACAACAGTCTCCATTAAAGAGAAGGGACATTTTTTTTTTTTTTTTTTTTGGAAACAAGGCTTTGTCTGGAGGTGGGTGCTGAACACCAGTAATTTACTTTGGACTGTTGGGGGAGGAACAAGTGGCTGGAACAACAAGGGGTGGGGCTGCCAATTCAACAGGAGTCTGTGCTGCTGCAAAAGCACACAGGGAAGCTCCCTCCCCACCCCAATTGCCAAGCCTGGGTCAGCTGAAGCTGCCCAGCTAAACAGACGGAAGGGGATAGATAGTGCCTGGGCAGCTTCAGCTGACCCAGGTGAAGACGACTCCCCCAACCAGAAGACCGGAAAACCAACTTCAAAGACTGTTTTAAGTGTACTGTGAGCACCACCTCCAGAAAGCAAGTCATCCCTTCCAGCCTGCCTTTACCTCTCCTCTATTACCTCAGCCTCTCCACTAACCTGTTGTTTGTTTGTTTGTCTTTTCAAATTTTTCTGTGAATCTGTTATTTAGTGTGCAAGTCCACAATTTGGGGTGGGTTTAGCTCTTGGACCCATGGCAAGCCCTTCATCACCGGTGGCGGGGCCCTCTACTACCTACGCAGCTGCAGCTTCTGTGGCTGCCCACGTGGCCCCGTCACCCTTTAAATTATTGACATGCAGCCATGGGGTGAAGAGCTATCCCCACCCCAACATGTCTATTGAGGCCTGCGTTAAGGCAATGGCCGTGGTTGTCGGCCCCTCGGCCATTGTTGCGGCCTCAAAGATGTATGGGAAGGCTGTGTTCTTTTTGAAGACCGAGCGGGCGGTGTCCCTGGCCCTGAGTAAAGGGCTCACTGTGGGGGGGACCTTCCTGCCAGTGGACCCTCTGGGGGCCACTGCGCATCGGATAATGTTGTCCAACGTCCCACCCTTCATTCCCAGTGAGCTCCTCCTCCCCCACCTGCACCATCTGGGGGAGGTGAGGTCGGGGATCACCCCAGTCCGGCTTGGTCTTCGGGAGCACAGCCTCCAACATGTCTACTCCTTCCGCCGCCAGTTATTTATGCAGCTGGCGCGGGAGGAGGACACGGAGGGCCAATTTAATGTGGAGTTCCAGGGGACGGCCTACCGCGTCTTTTGGACCTCGGACGGGGCGCGGTGCCACGTCTGCAAGGGGGTGGGGCATGTTCGTAAGAACTGCCCCAACCTCCCGGCCGCCAGCTCCACCTCGGCGGCCCAGAGTGGTTCCACAGCACCTCCTCCCACTCCCCCCGCACATCCAACAGACACCGCTCAGTCGGTTCCGGAGGCTGTGGTTTTCACAGCCTCTGGCGGGGAGGGGAGCGTCCGTCCGAGCGGAAGGAAGACGCGGGGAAAAAAGAAACATCGTGAGGCGCGTCCCCTGGACACTTTGACTCAACCCGAGCCTGAGCTCAGCCCAAAGCCCATTCCCATGGAATCCACCTGTCCCAGGGCTGGGCTCAGGCCCAGGGTGACTAAAAAAGGAAAAAAGGGTGCGGAGGCGGAGGCCTCTGATGACATGGAGGTCTCTGAGTCTCCGCGCCCAAGTGCGAAAAAGAGGAGAAGGCACCCCTCCACAGAAATAACACAGGGCCCTGAGGTGCAGGGCCCATCTGTTGGAGGGGAGCTGCCTCCTGTTTCTGGTCCTCAGGTGCCCCCTACCGCCACCACCAAGGCTGCAAAGTCCGGGCAGGTGCTCCCTATTCCTCAGGATGGAGGGGAGGGGATGGCCCCGGTACGTGAGGCCCCTCCTGAAGGAGTAAGTGGGGCCCTGCTTGTGGTGGGGGAGCCTGGGGAAACCGCCCATTCCGCCACTGCGACTGGGTCGGGTGTCCTGAATGAAGGGGAGGGCGAGGCCCCAGAGGGTCGGGCCTCCCAGCCGGAGTCCACCACCAACCAGGAGACACCCGACCCAGTTATAACTGAGAATGCTGCCCCATCTGCTGGGCCTGTGGGTGCTGGCGGAGCGGGAGATGGCCTCCTCTCGCCGCCTCCAGTCTCGGCTCCGGCTGGTTTCCCGGAGTCCGGAACTTCTGTCTCCCCTGGACCAGTCATTGGCCTGGGGATGGAGGTGGAGGGGGGTCCTGAACCGCTGGTGCCTACAGGCTCCAGTTTCACAATAGAACCCAGAGAGGACTCCTCCGCCATCGATCCTGGGGGTGGGATCGTGACGGAGGCGGGACCAGCTGGCGCGGCCGGGACGTCCGCCCCACAGTGTGTGGTGGATGTGTTGGCCGCTGGCGGTGACGACCCGGAGGAGGATGGGGATTCGGTGCGGGGCACGGAGGATGATCTTGATTCCATCGCCAGTGAGGTGGTGGAGTCCCTCGTGCCTCCCACCGAATCTCCTCTCATCCCCACGGCGGAACTCCGGGATTTCCTCGCGGCTTGCAGAGGTTGCCGCAATAAAGTTCAGCTGGCCCTCGACCGTTGGTCGAATCTGGCGCTGATCATCCAGTCCGTCCGTGCCGCCCTTAAGATAGCGGGCAAGCGCGCGGACGTGAAACTGGTTGAGAGGCGCCGTTTTAATGTGTTCCTCAATGGGTTGCTGGGGGAGTGGAGGGCCAGGTGCACTTCCACTCCCTCCTCACAGTGAGCTGTTGGTGACGGGTTTTACGTACCTTTGACATGAAGATAACCATAGCCAGCCTCAACATCAACGGCAGCAGAGGGGCTCACCGCAGATTTCACAATCTCTCAGTCCTTAGGGAAGGGAGATACGCGGTGAGCTTTCTGCAGGAAACACACACCGTTCCGGGAGACGAAGCCACCTGGCTCCTGGAGTGGCAGGGTGGGGTCTACATGAGTCACCTCACCCCTATTTCTAGTGGGGTGGCTATCTTGTTGGCCCCGACTTTTCAGCCGGAGATCTTGGGGGTCAAGGAGCTAGTGCCGGGCCGCTTGCTCCACCTCGCCGTTCGCCTGGGTAGCGTGCCGCTCCACTTTGTGAACGTGTACGCGCCCAGGCCCGGCGCTTTGCAAGCGCGCTTCTTTGAAGAAGTGTCCGCTCTCTTGAGCTCCATTGATAGCGGCGAGTGCATCATCCTCGGGGGGGATTTTAACTGCACCCTCGAGGTGGGGGATCGCTCCGGTCCCCAGCGCGGCCAAGCGTCGGTGGAGAAGTTGAGGGGACTGATCAGCTCCCTTAACTTGGTGGACGTCTGGCGGAATCTCCATCCCGACTCCAGCGCCTTCACGTGGAGGTCTGGAGGAGGGGGGTCGCGAATCGACCGCCTCTACTTTTCGCAGGCGTACGTCTCCCGTGTCTCGGCGGCCTCCATGCGGCTGGTGCCTGTGCTCGGACCACCGCCTGGTGTGGGCGGAGTTCACTCCGCTCCGCACAGCGGGCGGGGTCTGCGTACTGGCACTTTAACAACCGGCTGCTGGAGGACGTGCGATTTCGGGACTCGTTCTGTCGATTCTGGGCCGACTGGAGAAGGAAGCAGGGGGGCTTCCCCTCCTTGAGGCTATGGTGGGATGTGGGCAAGACTCACATCCGCGTCTTCTGTCAGGAGTACGCGAAGGGGTCGACCAAGAGGCGGGAGGCCGAGGTCGGGCGCCTTGAGAGGGAGGTGCTCGACTTGGAATCCCGCCTCGGTCATGCCGTCGTGGACCCGGCCCTGTGGCAGGCGTACAAAGAGAAGAAGGGCGCGCTGAGGAACCTGCAGCTCATAGGGTCCCGAGGCGCGTACGTGAGGTCGCGGATCCAGATCCTGGAAGATTTGGACCGCGCCTCACCCTTCTTCTACTCGCTGGAAAAATGGCGGGGGGGTCCGTAAGCAGCTCGTCGAGCTGCTGGCCGACGACGGATCCTCCATCACGGATCCGGAGGGAATGGGCCTCCTGGTCCGGACGTATTACAGTGCGTTGTTCTCTCCGGATCCGTCCAGCGAGGACGCGCGCAGAGTTTTGTGGGAGGACCTGCAGCAGGTCAGCCCGGAGGGCGCCGTAGGATTGGAGGCTCCGCTCACGTTGGCGGAGCTGACTGGCGCCCTCCACCAGCTCTCGAGGGGGCAAATCCCCAGGGCTGGATGGGTTGACCGTGGAGTTCCTCAGGGCGTTCTGGGACGTCCTGGGGGACGATTACGCGCGGGTCCTGGGGGAAAGCCTGGCGACCGGGGAGATGCCCCTCTCGTGGCGCAGGGCGGTCATCGTCCTGCTGCCGAAGAGGGGCGATCTCCGCCTGCTTAAAAACTGGCGTCCGGTCTCCCTCCTCAGCACGGATTATAAGATCTTTGCCCGGGCTATGTCTACCCGCCTGGGCTCCGTGCTGGCCCACATGATCCACCCCGACCAGTCCTACACGGTCCCGGGCCGGTCCATCCAGGACAACATCCACCTGGTCCGGGACCTGATCCATCTTTCCCAGAGGACTGGTCAGTCGGTTCGCCTTTTCTCTCCCTCGATCAGGAGAAGGCGTTCGACAGGGTGGATCACGATTACCTTTTCGGGACTCTGCGCGCTTTCGGACTCGGGCCGCATTTCGTGGCCCGGGTCCGACTTTTATACGCCGCCGCAGAGTGTCTAGTCAAAGTTAACGGGTCCTTGACGGCGCCCCTTCGATTTGGGAGAGGAGTGCGTCAGGGGTGCCCCATGTCCGGCCAATTGTATACCATCTGCGTGGAGCCCTTCCTGTGCCTGCTTCGCAGGAGGTTGACGGGATTGGCTCTGCGCGAGCCGGCCATGCGGGTCGTCCTCTCGGCTTACGCCGACGACGTGCTCCTCGCAATCACAGATCCCGTTGACTTGCGGAGGATGCGCGACTGCCAGCAGACCTTTTCTGCCGCGTCCTCCACGAGGATCAATTGGGAGAAATGTTCCGGACTCCTGGTTGGTCAGTGGCGGGTGGACTCCCTGCCGGAGGAGATGACACCTTTTGCGTGGAGCACCACGCACCTCCTCTATCTGGGAGTCCACCTTAGCCCCGCTGAGGAAGCCTGGCCGGCAAACTGGCAGGAGTTGGAGGCGAAAGTCACCGCTCGGCTGGGGCGCTGGACAGGACTGCTCCGAGTGCTTTCCTACAGGGGCCGAGCGTTGGTCATAAACCAACTGGTGGCCTCCATGCTGTGGTACCGGTTGGTCACTTTGGCCCCGCCCCCTGTATTTGCCACCAAGATCCAGAAGAAACTCGTCGATTTCTTCTGGGGCAAGAGGAAACACTGGGTCTCTGCCGCGGTCCTGAGTCTCCCGATCGAGGAGGGCGGTCAGGTCGCTGGTGTGCGTCCGCACCCAGGCTGCGACTCTCCGCCTTCGGACCCTGCAAGAGATACCTGTACGTCGAGCGTCCTCCCCAGATGGTGTGCACTGGCGACGTATTTT
>NW_027141127.1:817702-825202 GCF_036365525.1 Heterodontus francisci | reverse complement strand
ATGGAGAGTGGAACTGTGCACAGTGCTCCAAGTGTGGTCTAACCGAGGGATATGGAGAGTGGAACTGTGCACAGTGCTCCAAGTGTGGTCTAACTCAGGGATATGGAGAGTGGAACTGTGCACAGTGCTCCAAGTGTGGTCTAACCCAGGGATATGGAGAGTGGAACTGTGCACAGTGCTCCAAGTGTGGTCTAACTCAGGGATATGGAGAGTGGAACTGTGCACAGTGCTCCAAGTATGGTCTAACCCAGGGATATCGAGAGTGGAACTGTGCACAGTGCTCCAACTGTGGTCTAACCCAGGGATATGGAGAGTGGAACTGTGCACAGTGCTCCAGGTATGGTCTAAACCAGGGATATGGAGAGTGGAACTGTGCACAGTGCTCCAAGTGTGGTCTCTAACCCAGGGATATGGAGAGTGGAACTGTGCACAGTGCTCCAAGTGTGGTCTAACTGAGGGATATGGAGACTGGAACTGTGCACAGTGCTCCAAGTGTGGTCTAACCAGGGATATGGAGACTGGAACTGTGCACAGTGCTCCAAGTGTGGTCTAACCCAGGGATATGGAGACTGGAACTGTGCACAGTGCTCCAAGTGTGGTCTAACCCGGGGATATGGAGACTGGAACTGTGCACAGTTGCTCCAAGTGTGGTCTAACCGAGGGGATATGGAGAGTGGAACTGTGCACAGTGCTCCAAGTGTGGTCTAACCGAGGGATATGGAGAGTGGAACTGTACACAGTGCTCCGAGTGTGGTCTAACTGATGTTCGATACAGGTTTAACAGAGATTGTGTGATGATTAGATTCTCAATTCTCTTAAGTAAATTCAACAATGCCACCGAGCCTCTCGATTCGCTCCCTGAATAGATAATTGGCCCAGAAACCTTTGACACTTCATTAAGAGGAATTCCCCTCATGGGGGTTCAGGACGAGTGGCAGGGAGCGGCTCGAAAGGAGGGCAGGATGAATATAAGTTATCGACAGCCCCCCCTCGAGAGATGGACCGAGGACAGTCCCTCCGCCTGGAGGCCTCTCCTTCTCCGTTGCTTCGCAATCTGTCCGAGGACGAGATTGAATTCCAGACAAACTTTCATTCCTCTAGCGCCTGTCTCCTCCTCCAGAGGTCTCCAAACTGCTTCACAGGCCATGAGGGACTTGTTCCCAAGTGCGGACGATGTTGCCGTGTCAGAAAGGCGGCAGCCGATTTGTGCACAGGAAGATCCCACCAGCAGAAATCTGATAATAATTTACCAGATCGTCTGCTTTTTAGTGATGCTGGTTGGGGTAAATATTGGCCCCAGGACACTGGGGGGAAATTCCCTTCACCCCCACAAACTCCTCTTCCAATAGCAGCCGTGGGACCTTTTACACCCACCCGAGAGGGCAGACGGGGCCCCTCGGTTTAACGTCTCATCCCGAGAGACGGCACCTCTGACACTGCAGCACTCCCTCAATACTGGCACCGGGGGGAGAATCGGCCTGGATTATAGAGATCAAGTCCTGGAGTACATACATCTCCCTCCGACAGTGCAGCACTCCCTCAGTACTGACACCGGGGGAGTGTCAGTCTGGATTATGGAGATCAAGTCCCAGTGGATATACATCTCCCTCCGACAGTGCAGCACTCCCTCAGTACTGACACCGGGAGAGTGTCGGTCTGGATTATGGAGATCAAGTCCGAGAGTATATACATCTCCCTCCGACAGTGCAGCACTCCCTCAGTACTGACACCGGGAGAGTGTCGGTCTGGATTATGGAGATCAAGTCCTCGAGTATATACATCTCCCTCTGACAGTGCAGCACTCCCTCAGTAGTGACACCGGGGGAGTGTCGGTCTGGATTATGGAGATCAAGTCCCAGAGTATATACATCTCCCTCTGACAGTGCAGCACTCCCTCAGTAGTGACACCGGGGGAGTGTCGGTCTGGATTATGGAGATCAAGTCCCAGAGTATATACATCTCCCTCCAACGTGATCATGTTCAGTGCCTCTGAACCCTCCCTGAATGTTCCCACTTGTGATTTAGCAACACACCAAGGAAAACAACATACTGTACAGAAAGCTGAACCTGAGAATGAGTGTAGGTAAACACACAGGTATTTAAAGGTCAGTATTATGACAACTATTTACTGTTCTGTTCCCGATCGGAGAGGGGGATTAACCCTCTCACCCACCTCTCCCCATTTACACTCAGACACCGGGCAGTCTGTTCCCTATCGGAGAGGGGGGGGGGATTAACCCTCTCACCCACCTCTCCCCCATTTACACTCAGACACCGGGCAGTCTGTTCCCTATCGGAGAGGGGGGGGGGATTAACCCTCTCACCCACCTCTCCCCCATTTACACTCAGACACCGGGCAGTCTGTTCCCTATCGGAGAGGGGGGGGATTAACCCTCTCACCCACCTCTCCCCCATTTACACTCAGACACCGGGCAGTCTGTTCCCTATCGGAGAGGGGGGGGATTAACCCTCTCACCCACCTCTCCCCATTTACACTCAGACACCGGGCAGTCTGTTCCCTATCGGAGAGGGGGGGATTAACCCTCTCACCCACCTCTCCCCCATTTACACTCAGACACCGGGCAGTCTGTTCCCTATCGGAGAGGGGGGGGATTAACCCTCTCACCCACCTCTCCCCCATTTACACTCAGACACCGGGCAGTCTGTTCCCGATCGGAGAGGGGGGGGATTAACCCTCTCACCCACCTCTCCCCCATTTACACTCAGACACCGGGCAGTCTGTTCCCTATCGGAGAGGGGGGGGGGATTAACCCTCTCACCCACCTCTCCCCCATTTACACTCAGACACCGGGCAGTCTGTTCCCTATCGGAGAGGGGGGGGGATTAACCCTCTCACCCACCTCTCCCCCATTTACACTCAGACACCGGGCAGTCTGTTCCCTATCGGAGAGGGGGGGGATTAACCCTCTCACCCACCTCTCCCCCATTTACACTCAGACACCGGGCAGTCTGTTCCCTATCGGAGAGGGGGGGGATTAACCCTCTCACCCACCTCTCCCCATTTACACTCAGACACCGGGCAGTCTGTTCCCTATCGGAGAGGGGGGGGGATTAACCCTCTCACCCACCTCTCCCCCATTTACACTCAGACACCGGGCAGTCTGTTCCCTATCGGAGAGGGGGGGGATTAACCCTCTCACCCACCTCTCCCCCATTTACACTCAGACACCGGGCAGTCTGTTCCCTATCGGAGAGGGGGGGATTAACCCTCTCACCCACCTCTCCCCCATTTACACTCAGACACCGGGCAGTCTGTTCCCGATCGGAGAGGGGGATTAACCCTCTCACCCACCTCTCCCCCATTTACACTCAGACACCGGGCAGTCTGTTCCCTATCGGAGAGGGGGGAGATTAACCCTCTCACCCACCTCTCCCCCATTTACACTCAGACACCGGGCAGTCTGTTCCCGATCGGAGAGGGGGATTAACCCTCTCACCCACCTCTCCCCCATTTACACTCAGACACCGGGCAGTCTGTTCCCTATCGGAGAGGGGGGAGATTAACCCTCTCACCCACCTCTCCCCATTTACACTCAGACACCGGGCAGTCTGTTCCCTATCGGAGAGGGGGGATTAACCCTCTCACCCACCTCTCCCCCATTTACACTCAGACACCGGGCAGTCTGTTCCCTATCGGAGAGGGGGGGATTAACCCTCTCACCCACCTCTCCCCCATTTACACTCAGACACCGGGCAGTCTGTTCCCTATCGGAGAGGGGGGGATTAACCCTCTCACCCACCTCTCCCCCATTTACACTCAGACACCGGGCAGTCTGTTCCCTATTGGAGAGGGGGGGATTAACCCTCTCACCCACCTCTCCCCCATTTACACTCAGACACCGGGCAGTCTGTTCCCTATTGGAGAGGGGGGATTAACCCTCTCACCCACCTCTCCCCCATTTACACTCAGACACCGGGCAGTCTGTTCCCTATCGGAGAGGGGGGAGATTAACCCTCTCACCCACCTCTCCCCATTTACACTCAGACACCGGGCAGTCTGTTCCCTATTGGAGAGGGGGGGATTAACCCTCTCACCCACCTCTCCCCCATTTACACTCAGACACCGGGCAGTCTGTTCCCTATCGGAGAGGGGGGATTAACCCTCTCACCCACCTCTCCCCCATTTACACTCAGACACCGGGCAGTCTGTTCCCTATCGGAGAGGGGGGGGATTAACCCTCTCACCCACCTCTCCCCCATTTACACTCAGACACCGGGCAGTCTGTTCCCTATCGGAGAGGGGGGGGATTAACCCTCTCACCCACCTCTCCCCCATTTACACTCAGACACCGGGCAGTCTGTTCCCTATCGGAGAGGGGGGGGATTAACCCTCTCACCCACCTCTCCCCCATTTACACTCAGACACCGGGCAGTCTGTTCCCTATCAGAGGGGGGATTAACCCTCTCACCCACCTCTCCCCCATTTACACTCAGACACCGGGCAGTCTGTTCCCTACCAGAGGGGGGATTAACCCTCTCACCCACCTCTCCCCATTTACACTCAGACACCGGGCAGTCTGTTCCCTATCGGAGAGGGGGGGATTAACCCTCTCACCCACCTCTCTCCATTTACACTCAGACACCGGGCAGTCTGTTCCCTATCGGAGAGGGGGGGATTAACCCTCTCACCCACCTCTCCCCATTTACACTCAGACACCGGGCAGTCTGTTCCCTATTGGAGAGGGGGGGGATTAACCCTCTCACCCACCTCTCCCCCATTTACACTCAGACACCGGGCAGTCTGTTCCCTATCAGAGGGGGGATTAACCCTCTCACCCACCTCTCCCCCATTTACACTCAGACACCGGGCAGTCTGTTCCCTATCGGAGAGGGGGGAGATTAACCCTCTCACCCACCTCTCCCCCATTTACACTCAGACACCAGGCAGTGTGTTCCCTACCGGAGAGGGGGGATTAACCCTCTCACCCACCTCTCCCCATTTACACTCAGACACCGGGCAGTCTGTTCCCTATCGGAGAGGGGGGGATTAACCCTCTCACCCACCTCTCCCCCATTTACACTCAGACACCGGGCAGTCTGTTCCCTATCGGAGTGGGGGGATTAACCCTCTCACCCACCTCTCCCCCATTTACACTCAGACACCGGGCAGTCTGTTCCCTATCGGAGTGGGGGGATTAACCCTCTCACCCACCTCTCCCCCATTTACACTCAGACACCAGGCAGTCTGTTCCCTATCGGAGTGGGGGGATTAACCCTCTCACCCACCTCTCCCCCATTTACACTCAGACACCGGGCAGTCTGTTCCCTATCGGAGAGAGGGGGGATTAACCCTCTCACCCACCTCTCCCCCATTTACACTCAGACACCGGGCAGTCTGTTCCCTATCGGAGAGGGGGGGGATTAACCCTCTCACCCACCTCTCCCCCATTTACACTCAGACACCGGGCAGTCTGTTCCCTATCGGAGAGGGGGGGGATTAACCCTCTCACCCACCTCTCCCCCATTTACACTCAGACACCGGGCAGTCTGTTCCCTATCGGAGAGGGGGGGGATTAACCCTCTCACCCACCTCTCCCCTATTTACACTCAGACACCGGGCAGTCTGTTCCCTATCAGAGGGGGGATTAACCCTCTCACCCACCTCTCCCCCATTTACACTCAGACACCGGGCAGTCTGTTCCCTATCGGAGAGGGGGGGATTAACCCTCTCACCCACCTCTCTCCATTTACACTCAGACACCGGGCAGTCTGTTCCCTATCGGAGAGGGGGGGATTAACCCTCTCACCCACCTCTCCCCATTTACACTCAGACACCGGGCAGTCTGTTCCCTATTGGAGAGGGGGGGATTAACCCTCTCACCCACCTCTCCCCCATTTACACTCAGACACCGGGCAGTCTGTTCCCTATCGGAGAGGGGGGAGATTAACCCTCTCACCCACCTCTCCCCCATTTACACTCAGACACCAGGCAGTGTGTTCCCTACCGGAGAGGGGGGATTAACCCTCTCACCCACCTCTCCCCATTTACACTCAGACACCGGGCAGTCTGTTCCCTATCGGAGAGGGGGGGATTAACCCTCTCACCCACCTCTCCCCCATTTACACTCAGACACCGGGCAGTCTGTTCCCTATCGGAGAGGGGGGGATTAACCCTCTCACACACCTCTCCCCCATTTACACTCAGACACCGGGCAGTCTGTTCCCGATCGGAGAGGGGGGAGATTAACCCTCTCACCCACCTCTCCCCCATTTACACTCAGACACCGGGCAGTCTGTTCCCTATCGGAGAGGGGGGGGATTAACCCTCTCACCCACCTCTCCCCCATTTACACTCAGACACCGGGCAGTCTGTTCCCTATCGGAGAGGGGGGGGATTAACCCTCTCACCCACCTCTCCCCCATTTACACTCAGACACCGGGCAGTCTGTTCCCTATCGGAGAGGGGGGGGATTAACCCTCTCACCCACCTCTCCCCCATTTACACTCAGACACCGGGCAGTCTGTTCCCTATCAGAGGGGGGATTAACCCTCTCACCCACCTCTCCCCCATTTACACTCAGACACCGGGCAGTCTGTTCCCTATCAGAGGGGGGATTAACCCTCTCACCCACCTCTCCCCATTTACACTCAGACACCGGGCAGTCTGTTCCCTTTCGGAGAGGGGGGGATTAACCCTCTCACCCACCTCTCTCCATTTACACTCAGACACCGGGCAGTCTGTTCCCTATCGGAGAGGGGGGGATTAACCCTCTCACCCACCTCTCCCCATTTACACTCAGACACCGGGCAGTCTGTTCCCTATTGGAGAGGGGGGGATTAACCCTCTCACCCACCTCTCCCCCATTTACACTCAGACACCGGGCAGTCTGTTCCCTATCGGAGAGGGGGGAGATTAACCCTCTCACCCACCTCTCCCCCATTTACACTCAGACACCAGGCAGTGTGTTCCCTACCGGAGAGGGGGGATTAACCCTCTCACCCACCTCTGCCCATTTACACTCAGACACCGGGCAGTCTGTTCCCTATCGGAGAGGGGGGGATTAACCCTCTCACCCACCTCTCCCCCATTTACACTCAGACACCGGGCAGTCTGTTCCCTATCGGAGAGGGGGGGATTAACCCTCTCACACACCTCTCCCCCATTTACACTCAGACACCGGGCAGTCTGTTCCCTATCGGAGAGGGGGGGATTAACCCTCTCACCCACCTCTCCCCCATTTACACTCAGACACCGGGCAGTCTGTTCCCTATCGGAGTGGGGGGATTAACCCTCTCACCCACCTCTCCCCCATTTACACTCAGACACCAGGCAGTCTGTTCCCTATCGGAGTGGGGGGATTAACCCTCTCACCCACCTCTCCCCCATTTACACTCAGACACCGGGCAGTCTGTTCCCTATCGGAGAGGGGGGGGATTAACCCTCTCACCCACCTCTCCCCCATTTACACTCAGACACCGGGCAGTCTGTTCCCTATCGGAGAGGGGGGGGATTAACCCTCTCACCCACCTCTCCCCCAA
>NW_027141127.1:804067-817502 GCF_036365525.1 Heterodontus francisci | reverse complement strand
TAGGGTGCAGGGAAATGGGGTTTACAGCTGCACGTGAGCAGACGTTTTCAATTCTCTCTTCACTTGACTCCACAGGGGGTTCGGAAAGCAAGGTTTTCAGTGTCAGGGTAAGTGAATTTCATTCCTACATCGCTGTCCCTCCCTCCGTCAACAGAGCTGTTAACCAACAACAACTAAACACCCGAGCCCTTCAAACACTCCCCAGGACAGGTACAGCACGGGGGGGTTAGATACAGAGTAAAGCTCCCTCTACACTGTCCCCCATCAAACACTCCCAGGACAGGTACAGTACGGGTGGGTTAGATACAGAGTAAAGCTCCCTCTACACTGTCCCCATTAAAACACTCCCCAGGACAGGTACAGTATGGGGGGTTAGATACAGAGTAAAGCTCCCTCGACACTGTCCCCCATCAAACACTCCCCAGGACAGGTACAGCACGGGTGGGTTAGATACAGAGTAAAGCTCCCTCTACACTGTCCCCATCAAACACTCCCCAGGGACAGGTACAGTACGGGGGGTTAGATACAGAGTAAAGCTCCCTCTACACTGTCCCCATCAAACATTCCTCGGTTAAGTACAATCAGGGGATAAACAAAAAAAAACAAAAAAAAAAAAAAACGGGTGGGTTAGATACAGAGTAAAGCTCCCTCTACACTGTCCCCCATCAAACACTCCCAGGACAGGTACAGTACGGGGGGGTTAGAGACAGAGTAAAGCTCCCTCTACACTGTCCCCCATCAAACACTCCCCAGGACAGGTACAGTACAGGGGTTAGATACAGAGTAAAACTCCCTCTACACTGTCCCCCATCAAACACTCCCCAGGACAGGTACAGTACGGGGGGTTAGATACAGAGTAAAGCTCCCTCTACACTGTCCCCCATCAAACACTCCCAGGACAGGTACAGTACGGGGGGTTAGATACAGAGTAAAGCTCCCTCTACACTGTCCCCCATCAAACACTCCCAGGACAGGTACAGTACGGGGGGTTAGATACAGAGTAAAGCTCCCTCTACACTGTCCCCCATCAAACACTCCCAGGACAGGTACAGTACGGGGGGTTAGATACAGAGTAAAACTCCCTCTACACTGTCCCCATCAAACACTCCCCAGGACAGGTACAGTACGGGGGGGGTTCGATACAGAGTAAAGCTCCCTCTACACTGTCCCCCATCAAACACTCCCCAGGACAGGTACAGTACTGGGGGGGTTCGATACAGAGTAAAGCTCCCTCTACACTGTCCCCATTAAAACACTCCCCAGGACAGGTACAGTACGGGGGTTAGATACAGAGTAAAGCTCCCTCTACACTGTCCCCATTAAAACACTCCCCAGGACAGGTACAGTACGGGGGGTTAGATACAGAGTAAAGCTCCCTCTACACTGTCCCCCATCAAACACTCCCCAGGACAGGTACAGTACGGGGGGTTAGATACAGAGTAAAGCTCCCTCTACACTGTCCCCATCAAACACTCCCCAGGACAGGTACAGTACGGGGGGTTAGATACAGAGTAAAGCTCCCTTTACACTGTCCCCCATCAAACACTCCCAGGACAGGTACAGTACGGGGGGTTAGATACAGAGTAAAGCTCCCTCTACACTGTCCCCCATCAAACACTCCCCAGGACAGGTACAGTACTGGGGGGGTTAGATACAGAGTAAAGCTCCCTCTACACTGTCCCCATTAAAACACTCCCCAGGACAGGTACAGTACGGGATTCGGGAGATGATTTGTTTATGAAGTGTGTTGTTGCAGGACATGTTAGTGTTTTCTCCAACATGACCCTGATAGTTTGACTGATACTCTCTTCGCTGCTATAGTAACGCATGCTCTTTGACTATTTATAGTGGCTGGCCTGTTTTTTTTTTGCCGTGTGTACTGGCTCTCAGGGAGTTTCCTTAATTCCTGCAATTAAAACCAGCTCGACAACCAAAATTCTACATTCGCTCAGACTGCAATTAACCTACTTACTGAATTGGCACTCACCATCCAAGAGAGTTTTACTCTGTTTTTTTTTGTCCAAGGTGGCCTTTATTCCTCAGGCCCCCTTTATATACATATTTACAGTTTTAAAATAACTTTATTAAAACAGATAAATAAACAAAAAACTCAAATTAAAATGCCATTCTCGGCGTCGACGATGCACTCCAGTCCCTGCGGTGCCCACCGGTCGCGGAAGGCCTCAAGCGTACCGGCGGACACCGCATGCTCCTTCTCCAGGGACACCCGGGCGCGAACGTAACCTCGGAAGAGGGGCAGGCAATCGGGGAGGACGGACCCCCCGACGGCCCGCAACCTGGACCTGTGAATTGCCACCTTGGCCAGGCCCAGGAGCAGACCGACGAGGAGATCCTCCTCCCGGCCCGAGCCCCTCCGCACCGGGTGCCCAAAGATCAGGAGCGTGGGACTGAAGTGCAGCCAGAATTTGAGGAGCAGCCCCTTCAGATACTCAAAGAGGGGCTGCAACCTCGCACACTCCGTATAAATGTGGAACACGGACTCGTCCAGGCCGCAGAAAGTACAGGAGGCCTGGGAGTCCGTGAACCTACTTAAAAGCCTATTGCACGGGACTGCTCTGTGCAGCACCCTCCACCCCAGGTCCCCGATGTAAAGGGGGAAGACTCCCGCGTAGAGAGACCTCCATCGGGGTTTCCCCTCGCCGCCAGATGGCAACGCGGACCGCCAGGGCGTGTCCGGCCGGCTGACGAGGGCGAGGAAGTGGAGAGTGTGCAGGAACAGCCCGTACAGGAAACCCCTCCGCGCCGATTGGAATGGCACGGAGGGCATTTCCGAGAGGCGGCTCGGGTTGTGCGGGACCGGCTCCCGAGGAGGGTTTCGGGGCCTGGGTCCGATGAGCAGTTCCGGCCGAGCGGGGGTCAGCTCGGCCGGGATCGCTCCGCACTCCCGAGCCCCCTCGCCACCCGCAGTGAGGGACGTCCCGGGGGTTTCGGCTACTCCTCCGCCCGCCGGACCGTCCCCGGAGTCGGCCGCCCGGACAGCCGAGGCGCTCTCCTCCGCCGGCGGGGGAGCGCCCTGACTGGAGGCGACCATGTTCCAGACTCGGAAAAGATCCCGGTAAAAGACAGGCAACTCCCTCAGAGAGGCGCGGCTAACGGACTTCACCGGGAGCTGCGTGTCGTCTTGAAGGCAGTGACACTGGCGGAAAAAATACGTCGCCAGCGCACACCATCTGGGAGGACGCTCGACGTACAGGTATCTCTGCAGGGTCCGAAGGCGGAGAGTCGCAGCCTGGGTGCGGACGCACACCAGCGACTGACCGCCCTCCTCGATCGGGAGACTCAGGACCGCGGCAGAGACCCAGTGTTTCCTCTTGCCCCAGAAGAAATCGACGAGTTTCTTCTGGATCTTGGTGGCAAATACAGGGGGCGGGGCCAAAGTGACCAACCGGTACCACAGCATGGAGGCCACCAGTTGGTTTATGACCAACGCTCGGCCCCTGTCGGAAAGCACTCGGAGCAGTCCTGTCCAGCGCCCCAGCCGAGCGGTGACTTTCGTCTCCAACTCCTGCCAGTTTGCCGGCCAGGCTTCCTCAGCGGGGCTAAGGTGGACTCCCAGATAGAGGAGGTGCGTGGTGCTCCACGCAAAAGGTGTCATCTCCTCCGGCAGGGAGTCCACCCGCCACTGACCCACCAGGAGTCCGGAATACATTTCTCCCAATTGATCCTCGCGGAGGACGCGGCAGAAAAGGTCTGCTGGCAGTCGCGCATCCTCCGCAAGTCAACGGGATCTGTGATTGCGAGGAGCACGTCGTCGGCGTAAGCCGAGAGGACGACCCGCATGGCCGGCTCGCGCAGAGCCAATCCCGTCAACCTCCTGCGAAGCAGGCACAGGAAGGGCTCCACGCAGATGGTATACAATTGGCCGGACATGGGGCACCCCTGACGCACTCCTCTCCCAAATCGAAGGGGCGCCGTCAAGGACCCGTTAACTTTGACTAGACACTCTGCGGCGGCGTATAAAAGTCGGACCCGGGCCACGAAATGCGGCCCGAGTCCGAAAGCGCGCAGAGTTCCGAAAAGGTAATCGTGATCCACCCTGTCGAACGCCTTCTCCTGATCGAGGGAGAGAAAGGCGACCGACTGACCAGTCCTCTGGGAAAGATGGATCAGGTCCCGGACCAGGTGGATGTTGTCCTGGATGGACCGGCCCGGGACCGTGTAGGACTGGTCGGGGTGGATCATGTGGGCCAGCACGGAGCCAGGCGGGTAGACATAGCCCGGGCAAAGATCTTATAATCCGTGCTGAGGAGGGAGACCGGACGCCAGTTTTTAAGCAGGCGGAGATCGCCCCTCTTCGGCAGCAGGACGATGACCGTCCTGCGCCACGAGAGGGGCATCTCCCCGGTCGCCAGGCTTTCCCCAGGACCTGCGCGTAATTGTCCCCCCAGGACGTCCCAGAACGCCCTGAGGAACTCCATGGTCAACCCATCCAGCCCTGGGGATTTGCCCCTCGAGAGCTGGTGGAGGGCGCCAGTCAGCTCCGCCAACGTGAGCGGAGCCTCCAATCCTTTTGTGCCCTCCGGGCTGACCTGCGGCAGGTCCTCCCACAAAGCTCTGCGCGCATCCTCGTTGGACGGATCCGGAGAGAACAACGCACTGTAATAAGTACGGACCAGGAGGGCCCATTCCCTCCGGATCCGTGATGGAGGATCCGTCGTCGGCCAGCAGCTCGACGAGCTGCTTACGGGACCCCCCGCCATTTTTCCAGCGAGTAGAAGAAGGGTGAGGCGCGGTCCAAATCTTCCAGGATCTGGATCCGCGACCTCACGTATGCACCTCGGGACCCTATGAGCTGCAGGTCCCTCAGCGCGCCCTTCTTCTCTTTGTACGCCTGCCACAGGGCCGGGTCCACGACGGCATGACCGAGGCGGGACTCCAAGTCGAGCACCTCCCTCTCAAGGCACCCGATCTCGGCTTCCCGCCTCTTGGTCGACCCCTTCGCGTCCTCCTGACAGAAGATGCGGATGTGAGTCTTGCCCACATCCCACCATAGCCTCAAGGAGGGGAAGCCCCCCTGCTTCCTTCTCCAGTCGGCCCAGAATCGACAGAACGAGTCCCGAAATCGCACGTCCTCCAGCAGCCGGTTGTTAAAGTGCCAGTACGCGGACCCCGCCCTCGTGCGGAGCGGAGTGAACTCACCAGGCGGTGGTCCGAGCACGGCACTAGCCGCATGGAGGCCGCCGAGACGCGGGAGACGTACGCCTGCGAAATGTAGAGGCGGTCGATTCGCGACCCCCCTCCTCCAGACCTCCACGTGAAGGCGCTGGAGTCGGGATGGAGATTCCGCCAGAAGTCCAATAAGTTAAGGGAGCTGATCAGTCCCCTCAACTTCTCCACCGACGCTTGGCCGCACTGGGGACCGGAGCGATCCCCCACCTCGAGGGTGCAGTGAAAATCCCCCCCAAGGATGATGCACTCGCCGCTATCGATGGAGCTCAAGAGAGCGGACACTTCTTCAAAGAAGCGCGCTTGCAAAGCGCCGGGCCTGGGCGCGTACACGTTCACAAAGTGGAGCGGCACGCTACCCAGGCGAACGGCGAGGTGGAGCAAGCGGCCCGGCACTAGCTCCTTGACCCCCAAGATCTCCGGCTGAAAAGTCGGGGCCAACAAGATAGCCACCCCACTAGAAATAGGGGTGAGGTGACTCATGTAGACCCCACCCTGCCACTCCAGGAGCCAGGTGCTTCGTCTCCCGGAACGGTGTGGGTTTCCTGCAGAAAGCTCACCGCGTATCTCCCTTCCCTGAGGACTGAGAGATTGTGAAATCTGCAGTGAGCCCCTCTGCTGCCGTTGATGTTGAGGCTGGCTATGGTTATCTTCATGTCAAAGGTACTTAAAACCCGTCACCCAACACCTCACTGTGAGGAGGGAGTGGAAGTGCACCTGGCCTTCCACTCCCCCAGCAACCCATTGAGGAACACATTAAAACGGCGCCTCTCAACCAGTTTCACGTCCGCGCGCTTGCCTGCTATCTTAAGGGCGGCACGGACGGACTGTATGATCAGCGCCAGATTCGACCAACGGTCGAGGGCCAGCTGAACTTTATTGCGGCAACCCTGCAAGCCGCGAGGAAATCCCGGAGTTCCGCCGTGGGGATGAGAGGAGATTCGGTGGGAGGCACGAGGGACTCCACCACCTCACTGGCGATGGAATCAAGATCATCCTCCGTGCCCCGCACCGAATCCCCATCCTCCTCCTCACGATATCCAGGGGACGCGCCTCTCGATGTTTATTTCTCCTCCGCGCCTTCCTTCCACTTGGACGGTCACCCCCCTCCCTGCCGGAGGCCGTGAAAACCACAGCCTCCGGTACCGACTGAATGGTATCTGGTGGTGGTGTAGGGGGGGTGGGAGGAGGTGCAGCATCGCCACCCTGGGCCGCCGAGTTGGAGTTGGCAGCCGGGAGGTTGGGGCAGTTCTTACGAACATGCCCCACCCCCTTACAGACATGGCACCGCACCCCGTCCAAGGTCCAGAAGACGCGGTAGGCCGTCCCCTGGAATTCTACATTAAAGTGGCCCCTCTGTCACCTCCTCCCGCGCCAGCTGCATGAATAACTGGCGGCGGAAGGAGTACACGTGTCGGAGGCTGTTCTCCCGAAGACCGAGCGGGACTGGGGTGAGCCCCGTCTTTACCTCCCCCAGATGGTGCAGGTGGGAAGGAGGAGCTCACCAGGAATGAAGGGCGGGACATTGGATAGAATGAGCCTTTGCGCAGTGGCCTCCAGGGGGTCCACTGGCAGAAAGGTCCCGCCCACGGTGAGCCCCTTGCTCAGAGCCAGGGACACCGCCCGCTCGGTCTTCAGGAAAAACACTGCCTTCCCGTACATTTTAGAGGCTGCAACAATGGCCGAAGGGCCGACAACCTCGGCCATTGCTTTCACGCATGCCTCTATAGTCATGTTCGGGTGGACGTAGCTCTTGACCCCATGCTTCATTGTTAATAAAGCAAACGGTGACGGGGCAACAGGTGCAGCTGCAGCAGCCGCAGCAGCATATGAACGGGAAGGGCCCCGCCACCGGCGAAGAGGGGCTTGCCATGGGGTCGCAGAGCTACGCCCACACCCCAAGAAACAAAGCACACGACAGTTTTCTTTAACACAAACAATATGATGGGGGATGTGGGGATGGGAGTAGAGGAGGATGGGGCTGAAAAGGACAAGGAGAGGAGAGGATAGGTGGTCGAGTGATGGAAGAGAGAGAACAGCTGCGAGGATGTTACAGTTCACTTGGTGGTTGGAGCACCTTCCTGCAGAGTCGACACTCCACTCTTCCAGTTAGGGGAGGGTTCTTCGCCCGGGTCGGTGAGAGCCGCCCGGTTCTCTCCCTTTTCTGTTGTTGTGTAAGGATTTTCTTCAGCCGGGCAGCTCAGCCGTCCCGAGCCACACAGTTGGGGGTGGGGAAGGAGCCCCTTTTGTGCAGGATGGCAGATAAACACAAGAGCTGGTACAGGGGCTCCCTATAGAATTTGGCAGCCCCACCCCTGGATCTTCCGTGCCTTCTCCCTCCCCCAACAGTCCAAACAACCAACAGTTCTCTGGTGCTCCAACACCCACCTCTCCAAATGACTTGCAGGTCTTCTTAATCCTTGAAAAAGTGCAACAGTTCCTCAGTAAATGCAGCTGTCTCCACTCTATCATCACCTCTTTGCAGTTATTCCACTCTCCTCTCCCCAGTTGCTGCAGTCTCCACTCTCCACTCTCCACTCTCCACTCTCCACTCTGCAATTGCTGCAGCACAAGGTGCAGCTGCTCCCCTGATTGCTGGCAGGAAGTGCTCCAAATTGACCAGCCAATCCCAGTGCTGTACCTGTCCTGGGGAGTGTTTGATGGGGGACAGTGCAGAGGGAGCTTTACTCTGTATCTAACCCCCCCGTACTGTACCTGTCCTGGGGAGTGTTTGATGGGGGACAGTGTAGAGGGAGCTTTTACTCTGTATCTAACCCCCGTACTGTACCTGTCCTGGGGGAGTGTTGATGGGGGACAGTGCAGAGGGAGCTTTACGCTGTATCTAACCCCCCCGTTTTTTTTTTCTCATTTAATAAGGATTTATTTGCAACATAGTCAGTTATCTCTGGAGAAGCTGTGCTTCTCACTTAACCACAGAAATATCAGAACACAGCTGCCAGCCAGGGACACAATGAAATACCAGTAATGAACCTGTCCAGTATAACAGTGACAACTTGGAGCCACTGGGCGATTACTTGTTTCTGATTATTTGCAGTTACCAGATGACAATCAATCATTTCAAATGAATCTCGATAAAACTATTTCAACAGAACTTAAGAAAATGTCAATGTATAAAAAGCATTATAGAACAGATATTTCCCATGTCAACTAAAGCTTTCACGCAAGAACTGAATCACTTCACTGGAAAGAAACTGGAACAAATATTGAGAAACGCACACTACAGTTTACCCACGTTTTGAGAAAGCAGCTTAGAAATCTAATTGCGGTCTTTTGTCTTGACACATCCGTCTTGGGAACCTGTTATGTTCTTCTATAATCTTTAAATTGGCCACGGGATACCATGCCAGCATCTCACAATCTTACAGCCCACACCTTTTGCCGGAAGAAAAATCATCTGCTTGATGGTGGCTCATTGTGAGCAGGACTTTGACAAGACAAACAAGTGCAAAGTAGATTTTCGGCAGCTAAAAATTTGAGCAGCAAGAGAAATGTTTGAGATATAAATGTGAATAAATGTTATGTCCGATTCTTTGTTGTAAAAAAAGTATTGACTGGAGTATCTCATCAATTAAATCATGTAATCGTAATGACTGCACATTTTAAAGGCTGGAAACTGTGGAAAGGAGAACACTCGAAATGGGAGCTTCACCCAAGTACTAAGCAGTGTGGATAACCCCCGTACTGTACCTGTCCTGGGGAGTGTTTGATGGGGGACAGTGTAGAGGGAGCTTTACTCTGTATCTAACCCCCCCGTACTGTACCTGTCCTGGGAGTGTTTGATGGGGACAGTGTAGAGGGAGCTTTACTCTGTATCTAACCCCCGTACTGTACTGTCCTGGGGAGTGTTTGATGGGGGACAGTGTAGAGGAGCTTTACTCTGTATCTAACCCCCGTACTGTACCTGTCCTGGGAGTGTTTGATGGGGACAGTGTGGAGGGAGCTTTACTCTGTATCTAACCCCCGTACTGTACCTGTCCTGGGAGTGTTTGATGAGGACAGTGTAGAGGGAGCTTTACTCTGTATCTAACCCCCCCGTACTGTACCTGTCCTGGGAGTGTTTGATGGGGGACAGTGTAGAGGGAGCTTTACTCTGTATCTAACCCCCCCGTACTGTACCTGTCCTGGGAGTGTTTGATGGGGGACAGTGTAGAGGGAGCTTTACTCTGTATCTAACCCCCCGTACTGTACCTGTCCTGGGAGTGTTTGATGGGGACAGTGTAGAGGGAGCTTTACTCTGTATCTAACCCCCGTACTGTACCTGTCCTGGGAGTGTTTGATGGGGGACAGTGTAGAGGGAGCTTTACTCTGTATCTAACCCCCCCGTACTGTACCTGTCCTGGGAGTGTTTGATGGGAACAGTGTAGATGGAGCTTTACTCTGTATCTCCGGTACTCATGCTTTCCCCACAATCTTCTGCCATGTGGAGTTTGCGTCGGTTCACATTCAGACCCCTTGATGTGTCCATCTGCCCTTGGCAGCTTTCTCCCTATTGGCAGCTCAATGTGACGCCCGGGTACTTAACTAAGTGCCATTAGCAGGGCTGTGGGTAGCAATGAAATATTAACAGGAGCGCAGCAGGGACTGAGACATGGTGTGCAAAATGAAATTAATATCCAGGGCAATTAGTCGCAGGAGCATCGAGCAGAGAGACAGGTTCCCGGCTGGAGAGGAGAGAGAGAGACAGAGACAGAGACAGAGAGAGACAAAGAGAGAGAGAGACAGAGACAGAGAGAGAGCGAGACGCAGAGAGAGAGTGACAGAGAGAGCGACAGAGAGAGAGAGAGAGACAGAGAGAGAGAGAGACAGAGAGAGAGAGACAGAGAGAGAGAGAGAGAGAGAGAGAGACAGAGACAGAGAGAGAGCGAGACGCAGAGAGAGAGTGACAGAGAGAGCGACAGAGAGAGGGACAGAGAGAGAGACAGAGAGAGAGAGAGAGCGAGAGAGACAGACAGAGCGAGAGAGACAGACAGAGCGAGAGAGAGAGACAGAGAGAGAGACAGAGAGAGAGAGAGAAGAGACAGACAGACAGAGCGAGAGAGACAGACAGAGCGAGAGAGAGAGACAGAGAGAGAGGACGAGAGAGAGAGAGAGAGAGACAGACAGACAGAGCGAGAGAGACAGACAGAGCGAAAGAGAGAGACAGAGAGAGAGACAGAGAGAGAGAGAGAGAGAGAGACAGACAGACAGAGCGAGAGAGACAGACAGAGCGAGAGAGAGAGACAGAGAGAGAGACAGAGAGAGAGAGAGAGAGAGAGAGAGAGACAGAGCGAGAGAGAGAGAGAGAGACAAAGAGAGAGAGAGAGAGAGAGACAGAGACAGGAGAGAGACAAAGAGAGACAGAGACAGAGAGAGCGACAGAGAGAGAGCGACAGAGAGAGAGTGACAGAGAGAGAGAGAGGAGAGACAGAGAGAGAGAGACAGACTGAGCTGAGAGAGAGAGACAGAGAGAGGAGACAGAGAGAGAGACAGAGAGAGAGAGAGAGAGAGAGAGAGAGACAGAGCGAGAGAGAGAGAGACAGAGCGAGAGAGAGAGAGACAGACAGAGAGAGACAGAGAGAGAGAGAGCGAGACGCAGAGAGAGAGTGACAGAGAGAGCGACAGAGAGAGAGAGAAATAGAGAGAGAGGACAGAGAGAGACAGACAGAGAATGAGAGAAGAGACAGAGACAAAGAGAGAGAGACAGAGAGAGAGAGGAGAGAGACAGAGAGAGGGGGAGAGAGACAGAGAGAGGGGAGAGACAGAGAGAGAGTGAGAGAGAGAGAGGGGGAAAGCTGGAAGTTGTGTGAATGTTTTATCAGAGAAATTCAGAGTGAACAGCATCTCCTCAAGTGAATGTTTGATATCGTCCTGAGATTGGTAACGGATGTGCCCAGTGTTGGGTTATCACAGGTGGGCCTGCTGAAATTCCGCCGCATCCAGGGCAGTGTAATCAAACTGCTTGCCAGCCCACTCGCCCAACCATCAGGCGCCACCTTCCCCGCACTCCCACCTTCGCCCGCATATCGGCAAGCACTCCGCACCATCTAACGACGAGAACAATGCGAAAACCATAGCAAATCAGTCGCCACTGCGCCAAGAACTCTGCGACATAGCCGCACTCCGCACCTTCGCCCATCTGCGCCCAATCGCCACAATCGGAGCCCATCGTCCCCCAACTCCCATCTACTCCCCATAGCCCCACTCCCCACATTCGCAACTGAGCCACACCATCTCAGAACACAGAGGCGACACAACTGAGACCTCTCGCCCCACAGACGCACCTTCGCCCCACTCCCAACCGGCGCCCCATGTGCAGCTCACTCCCCACCGCCCCCTCTCCCCCACCCCACCTTCTCCCCATCTCCCCCACTCCCCACTTCTCCCCATCTCCCCCACTCCCACCTTCTCCCCATCTCCCCCACTCCCACCTTCTCCCCATATCCCTCACTCCCCACCTTCTCCCCATCTCCCCCACTCCCCACCTTCTCCCCATCTCCCCCCACTCCCCACCTTCTCCCATATCCCTCACTCCCCACCTACTCACCTTCTCCCCATATCCCTCACTCCCCACCTACCACTTTCTCTCATCTCCCCACTCCCCACCTTCTCCCCATCTCCCCCACTCCCCACCTTCTCCCCATATCCCTCACTCACACCTACCCACCTTCTCCCCATATCCTCACTCCCCACCGACCCACCTTCTCCCCATATCCCTCACTCCCCACCGACCCACCTTCTCCCCATATCCCTCACTCCCCACCTACCCACCTTCTCCCCGTATCCCTCACTCCCCACCTTTCCACCTTCTCCCCATATCCCTCACTCCCCACCTTTCAACCTTCTCCCCATATCCCTCACTCCCCACCTACCCACTTTCTCTCCATCTCCCCCACTCCCCACCTTCTCCCCATCTCCCACATTCCCCACCTGCTCCCCATCTCCAACACTCCCCATTTTCTCCCCGTATCCCTCACTCCCCACCTCCCCACCTTCTCCCCATCTCCCACATTCCCCACCTGCTCCCCATCTCAACACTCCCATTTTCTCCCGTATCCCTCACTCCCCACCTCCCCACCTTCTCCCCCTATCCCTCACTGCCCACCTCCCCACCTTCTCCCCTATCCCTCACTCCCCACCGACCCACCTTCTCCCCCTATCCCTCACTCCCCACCTTTCCACCTTCTCCCCAATATCCCTCACTCCCCACCGACCCACCTTCTCCCCATATCCCTCACTCCCCACCTCCCCACCTTCTCCCCATATCCCTCACTCCACACCTACCCACCTTCTCCCCCTATCCCTCACTCCCCACCGACCACCTTTCTCCCCATATCCCTCACTCCTCCCACATCCCCACCTTCTCCCGTATCCCTCACTCCCCACCTTTCCACCTTCTCCCCATATCCCTCGCTCCCCACCGACACCACCTTCTCCCATATCCCTCACTCCTCACCTCCCCACCTTCTCCCCGTATCCCTCACTCCCCACCTACCCACCTTCTCCCCATATCCTCACTCCCACCTCCCCACCTTCTCCCCATATCCCTCACTCCACACCTACCCACCTTCTCCCCCTATCCCTCACTCCCCACCGACCCACCTTCTCCCCATATCCCTCACTCCTCACCTCCCCACCTTCTCCCCGTATCCCTCACTCCCCACCTTTCCACCTTCTCCCCATATCCCTCGCTCCCCCACCGACCCACATTCTCCCCATATCCCCTCACTCCTCACCTCCCACCTTCTCTCCCCGTATCCCTCACTCCCACCTTTCCACCTTCTCCCCATATCCCTCGCTCCCCACCGACCCACCTTCTCCCCATATCCCTCACTCCCCACCTCCCCTCCTTCTCCCCATATCCCTCACTCCTCACCTCCCCACCTTCTCCCCATATCCCTCACTCCCCACCTCCCCACCTTCTCCCCATATCCCTCACTCCTCACCTCCCCACCTTCTCCCCATATCCCTCACTCCCCACCTCCCCACCTTCTCCCCATATCCCTCACTCCTCACCTCCCCACCTTCTCCCCATATCCCTCACTCCCCACCTCCCCACCTTCTCCCCATATCCCTCACTCCTCACCTACCCACTTTCTCCCAGTATCCCTCACTCCTCACCTACCCACTTTCTCCCAGTATCCCTCACTCCCCACCTACCCACTTTCTCCCAGTATCCCTCACTTTCCACCTACCCACCTTCTCCCCATATCCCTCACTCCCCACCTACCCACTTTCTCCCAGTATCCCT
>NW_027141127.1:791567-794067 GCF_036365525.1 Heterodontus francisci | reverse complement strand
GAGGGAGTGCTGCACTGTCGGAGGGAGATGTATATCAACTAGGGCTTGATCTCTATAATCCAGACCGACACTCCCCCGGTGTCAGTACTGAGGGAGTGCTGCACTGTCAGAGGGAGATGTATATACTCTCGGACTTGATCTCTATAATCCAGACCGACACTCCCCCGGTGTCAGTACTGAGGGAGTGCTGCACTTTCAGAGGGAGATGTATATACTCTAGGACTTGATCTCCATAATCCAGGCCGACACTCCCCCGGTGTCAGTACTGAGGGAGTGCTGCACTGTCAGAGGGAGATGTATATACTCTAGGACTTGATCTCTATAATCCAGGCCGACACTCCCCCGGTGTCAGTACTGAGGGAGTGCTGCACTGTCAGAGGGAGATGTATATACTCTAGGACTTGATCTCCATAATCCAGACCGACACTCCCCCGGTGTCAGTACTGAGGGAGTGCTGCACTTTCAGAGGGAGATGTATATACTCTAGGACTTGATCTCCATAATCCAGACCGACACTCCCCCGGTGTCAGTACTGAGGGAGTGCTGCACTGTCAGAGGGAGATGTATATACTCTAGGACTGTAGTTACATGTGCAAAGGGGTCTGTTGATGTTATTACTGAATCGTTTCCTCGTACTCTCTCTCTCCCTCTCTCTCTCTCTCTCTCTCCCCCTTTATCTCTCTCATTTGCTCTCTCTTTTCCAGTCGGTGAGGCTCGGAACCTGATCCCGATGGATCCCAATGGATTGTCGGATCCCTACGTCAAACTCAAGCTGATTCCCGACCCCAAAGGTCACAGCAAGCAAAAGACGAGGACAATCCGTTCAACTTTGAACCCCGTGTGGAACGAGTTTTTCACTTTGTACGGAGGGTTCTGGGGGAGGTGGGGGAGTTAGTCGCACAGTTAGGAGACTGAGGGAGGGGAGGCTGAGGGAGGGGGAGGGAGCCCCACAGTTTGGAGACTGAGGGAGGGGAGGCTGAGGGAGGGGGAGGGAGCCCCACAGTTTGGAGACTGAGGGAGGGGAGGCTGAGGGAGGGGGAGGGAGCCCCACAGTTTGGAGACTGAGGGAGGGGAGGCTGAGGGAGGGGGAGGGAGCCCCACAGTTTGGAGACTGAGGGAGGGGAGGCTGAGGGAGGGGGAGGGAGCCCCACAGTTTGGAGACTGAGGGAGGGGAGGCTGAGGGAGGGGGAGGGAGCCCCACAGTTTGGAGACTGAGGGAGGGGAGGCTGAGGGAGGGGGAGGGAGCCCCACAGTTTGGAGACTGAGGGAGGGGAGGCTGAGGGAGGGGGAGGGAGCCCCACAGTTTGGAGACTGAGGGAGGGGAGGCTGAGGGAGGGGGAGGGAGCCCCACAGTTTGGAGACTGAGGGAGGGGAGGCTGAGGGAGGGGGAGGGAGCCCCACAGTTTGGAGACTGAGGGAGGGGAGGCTGAGGGAGGGGGAGGGAGCCCCACAGTTTGGAGACTGAGGGAGGGGAGGCTGAGGGAGGGGGAGGGAGCCCCACAGTTTGGAGACTGAGGGAGGGGAGGCTGAGGGAGGGGGAGGGAGCCCCACAGTTTGGAGACTGAGGGAGGGGAGGCTGAGGGAGGGGGAGGGAGCCCCACAGTTTGGAGACTGAGGGAGGGGAGGCTGAGGGAGGGGGAGGGAGCCCCACAGTTTGGAGACTGAGGGAGGGGAGGCTGAGGGAGGGGGAGGGAGCCCCACAGTTTGGAGACTGAGGGAGGGGAGGCTGAGGGAGGGGGAGGGAGCCCCACAGTTTGGAGACTGAGGGAGGGGAGGCTGAGGGAGGGGGAGGGAGCCCCACAGTTTGGAGACTGAGGGAGGGGAGGCTGAGGGAGGGGGAGGGAGCCCCACAGTTTGGAGACTGAGGGAGGGGAGGCTGAGGGAGGGGGAGGGAGCCCCACAGTTTGGAGACTGCGGGAGGGGAGGCTGAGGGAGGGGGAGGGAGCCCCACAGTTTGGAGACTGAGGGAGGGGAGGCTGAGGGAGGGGGAGGGAGCCCCACAGTTTGAAGACTGAGGGAGGGGTGGCCGAGGGAAGGGAGGCTGAGGGAGGGGAGGCTGAGGGAGGGGGAGGGAGCCCCACAGTTTGGAGACTGAGGGAGGGGAGGCTGAGGGAGGGGGAGGGAGCCCCACAGTTTGGAGACTGAGGGAGGGGAGGCTGAGGGTGGGGGAGGGAGTCCCACAGTTTGGACGCTGAGGGAGGGGAGGCTGAGGGAGGGGGAGGGAGCCCCACAGTTTGGAGACTGAGGGAGGGGAGGCTGAGGGAGGGGGAGGGAGTCCCACAGTTTGGAGACTGAGGGAGGGGAGGCTGAGGGAGGGGGAGGGAGCCCCACAGTTTGGAGACTGAGGGAGGGGTGGCCGAGGGAAGGGAGGCTGAGGGAGGGGGATGGAGTCCCACACTCATAGTCAGGGTTTTCTTTCCCCAGCCAGCTGAAGGATGCGGACAGGAGTCGGAGATTACTGGTTGAAGTGTGGGATTGGGATCGGACATCTCGGAATGAC
>NW_027141127.1:761567-774067 GCF_036365525.1 Heterodontus francisci | reverse complement strand
TCCATTGGGATTGTGTACGGTGGGAGTGAACAGGAACGGGTTTGGGTCCATTGGGATTTGTGTACGGTGGGAGTGAACGGGAAGGGGTTTGGGTCCATTGGGATTGTGTATGGTGGGAGTGAACAGGAAGGGGTTTGGGTCCATTGGGATTGTGTACGGTGGGAGTGAACAGGAAGGGGTTTGGGTCCATTGGGATTGTGTACGGTGGGAGTGAACGGGAAGGGGTTTGGGTCCATTGGGATTGTGTACGGTGGGAGTGAACGGGAAGGGGTTTGGGTCCATTGGGATTGTGTACGGTGGGAGTGAACGGGAAGGGGTTTGGGTCCATTGGGATTTGTGTACGGTGGGAGTGAACGGGAAGGGGTTTGGGTCCATTGGGATTGTGTACGGTGGGAGTGAACGGGAAGGGGTTTGGGTCCATTGGGGTTGTGTCCGGTGGGAGTGAACGGGAAGGGGTTTGGGTCCATTGGGATTGTGTACGGTGGGAGTGAACAGGAACGGGTTTGGGTCCATTGGGATGGTGTACGGTGGGAGTGAACAGGAACGGGTTTGGGTCCATTGGGATTGTGTACGGTGGGAGTGAACAGGAACGGGTTTGGGTCCATTGGGATTGTGTACGGTGGGAGTGAACAGGAACGGGTTTGGGTCCATTGGGATTTGTGTACGGTGGGAGTGAACGGAAGGTTTTTGGGTCCATTGGGATTGTGTGCAGTGGGAGTGAACAGGAACGGGTTTGGGTCCATTGGGATTTGTGTACGGTGGGAGTGAACGGGAAAGGGTTTGGGTCCATTGGGATTGTGTACGGTGGGAGTGAATGAGAAGGGGTTTGGGTCCATTGGGATTGTGTACAGTGGGAGTGAATGAGAAGGGGTTTGGGTCCATTGGGATTGTGTACGGTGGGAGTGAACAGGAAGGGGTTTGGGTCCATTGGGATTTGTGTACGGTGGGAGTGAACGGAAGGTTTTTGGGTCCATTGGGATTGTGTACGGTGGGAGTGAACAGGAAGGGGTTTGGGTCCATTGGGATTGTGTACGGTGGGAGTGAACAGGAAGGGGTTTGGGTCCATTGGGATTTGTGTACGGTGGGAGTGAATGAGAAGGGGTTTGGGTCCATTGGGATTGTGTACGGTGGGAGTGAACGGGAAGGGGTTTGGGTCCATTGGGATTGTGTACGGTGGGAGTGAACAGGAAGGGGTTTGGGTCCATTGGGAATGTGTACGGTGGAAGTGAACGGGAAGGGGTTTGGGTCCATTGGGATTGTGTACAATGGGAGTGAGCGGGAAGGTGTTTGGGTCCATTGGGATTGTGTACGGTGGGAGTGAACGGGAAGGGGTTTGGGTCCATTGGGATTGTGTACGGTGGAAGTGAACGGGAAGGGGTTTGGGTCCATTGGGATTGTGTACGGTGGGAGTGAACAGGAAGGGGTTTGGGTCCATTGGGATTGTGTACGATGGAAGTGAACAGGAAGGGGTTTGGGTCCATTGGGATTGTGTACGGTGGGAGTGAACAGGAAGGGGTTTGGGTCCATTGGGATTGTGTACGATGGAAGTGAACAGGAAGGGGTTTGGGTCCATTGGGATTGTGTACGGTGGGAGTGAACGGAAGGTTTTTGGGTCCATTGGGATTGTGTGTGGTGGGAGTGAACAGGAAAGGGTTTGGGTCCATTGGGATTGTGTACGGTGGAAGTGAACGGGAAGGGGTTTGGGTCCATTGGGATTGTGTACGGTGGGAGTGAACGGGAAGGGGTTTGGGTCCATTGGGATTTGTGTACGGTGGGAGTGAATGAGAAGGGGTTTGGGTCCATTGGGATTGTGTACGGTGGAAGTGAACGGGAAGGGGTTTGGGTCCATTGGGATTTGTGTACGGTGGGAGTGAACGGAAGGTTTTTGGGTCCATTGGGATTGTGTGTGGTGGGAGTGAACAGGAAAGGGTTTGGGTCCATTGGGATTGTGTACGGTGGGAGTGAATGAGAAGGGGTTTGGGTCCATTGGGATTGTGTACAGTGGGAGTGAATGAGAAGGGGTTTGGGTCCATTGGGATTGTGTACGGTGGAAGTGAACGGGAAGGGGTTTGGGTCCATTGGGATTTGTGTACGGTGGGAGTGAACGGAAGGTTTTTGGGTCCATTGGGATTGTGTGTGGTGGGAGTGAACAGGAAAGGGTTTGGGTCCATTGGGATTGTGTACGGTGGGAGTGAATGAGAAGGGGTTTGGGTCCATTGGGATTGTGTACAGTGGGAGTGAATGAGAAGGGGTTTGGGTCCATTGGGATTGTGTACAGTGGGAGTGAACGGGAAGGGGTTTAGGTCCATTGGGATTGTGTACGGTGGGAGTGAACAGGAAGGGGTTTGGGTCCATTGGGATTGTGTACGGTGGGAGTGAACAGGAAGGGGTTTGGGTCCATTGGGATTGTGTACGGTGGGAGTGAATGAGAAGGGGTTTGGGTCCATTGGGATTGTGTACAGTGGGAGTGAATGAGAAGGGGTTTGGGTCCATTGGGATTGTGTACGGTGGAAGTGAACGGGAAGGGGTTTGGGTCCATTGGGATTGTGTACGGTGGGAGTGAACGGGAAGGGGTTTGTGTCCATTGGGATTGTGTACGGTGGGAGTGAACAGGAAGGGGTTTGGGTCCATTGGGATTGTGTACGGTGGAAGTGAACGGGAAGGGGTTTGGGTCCATTGGGATTGTGTACGGTGGGAGTGAACGGGAAGGGGTTTGGGTCCATTGGGATTGTGTGTGGTGGGAGTGAACAGGAAGGGGTTTGGGTCCATTGGGATTGTGTACAGTGGGAGTGAACGGGAAGGGGTTTGGGTCCATTGGGATTGTGTACGGTGGAAGTGAACGGGAAGGGGTTTGGGTCCATTGGGATTGTGTACGGTGGGAGTGAACGGGAAGGGGTTTGGGTCCATTGGGATTGTGTGTGGTGGGAGTGAACAGGAAGGGGTTTGGGTCCATTGGGATTGTGTACAGTGGGAGTGAACAGGAAGGGGTTTGGGTCCATTGGGATTGTGTACGGTGGGAGTGAGCGGGAAGGGGTTTGGGTCCATTGGGATTGTGTACGGTGGAAGTGAACGGGAAGGGGTTTGGGTCCATTGGGATTGTGTACGGTGGGAGTGAACGGGAAGGGGTTTGGGTCCATTGGGATTGTGTGTGGTGGGAGTGAACAGGAAGGGGTTTGGGTCCATTGGGATTGTGTACAGTGGGAGTGAACAGGAAGGGGTTTGGGTCCATTGGGATTGTGTACGGTGGGAGTGAACAGGAAGGGGTTTGGGTCCATTGGGATTGTGTACAGTGGGAGTGAACGGGAAGGGGTTTGGGTCCATTGGGATTGTGTACAGTGGGAGTGAGCGGGAAGGGGTTTGGGTCCATTGGGATTGTGTACAGTGGGAGTGAGCGGGAAGGGGTTTGGGTCCATTGGGATTGTGTACGGTGGGAGTGAACAGGAAGGGGTTTGGGTCCATTGGGATTGTGTACGGTGGGAGTGAGCGGGAAGGGGTTTGGGTCCATTGGGATTGTGTGTGGTGGGAGTGAACAGGAAGGGGTTTGGGTCCATTGGGATTTGTGTACGGTGGGAGTGAGCGGGAAGGGGTTTGGGTCCATTGGGATTGTGTACAGTGGGAGTGAGCGGGAAGGGGTTTGGGTCCATTGGGATTGTGTACGGTGGGAGTGAACAGGAAGGGGTTTGGGTCCATTGGGATTGTGTACGGTGGGAGTGAGCGGGAAGGGGTTTGGGTCCATTGGGATTGTGTGTGGTGGGAGTGAACAGGAAGGGGTTTGGGTCCATTGGGATTTGTGTACGGTGGGAGTGAGCGGGAAGGGGTTTGGGTCCATTGGGATTGATCCCATGATGTCCTCTGGCTGCAGGGACCTCAAGTTAGATAATGTGATGCTCGATTCCGAGGGACATATCAAGATTGCTGACTTTGGGATGTGCAAGGAGAATATTTTTGACAGGATGACAACCAACACATTTTGTGGGACTCCGGATTATATCGCACCGGAGGTACAGAAAATTCCTTCTTAATCCCCCCTCCGATAGGGTACAGACTGCCCGGTGTCTGAGTGTAAATTGGGGAGAGTTGGGTGAGAGGGTTAATCCCCCCCTCTCCGATAGGGAACAGACTGCCTGGTGTCTGAGTGTAAATGGGGAGAGTTGGGTGAGAGGGTTAATCCCCTCCCTCCGATAGGGAACAGACTGCCCGGTGTCTGAGTGTAAATGGGGGAGAGTTGGGTGAGAGGGTTAATCCCCCCCTCTCCGATAGGGAACAGACTGCCCGGTGTCTGAGTGTAAATGGGGGAGAGGTGGGTGAGAGGGTTAATCCTCCCCTCTCCGATAGGGTACAGACTGCCCGGTGTCTGAGTGTAAATGGGGAGAGGTGGGTGAGAGGGTTAATCCCCCCTCTCCGATAGGGTACAGACTGCCCGGTGTCTGAGTGTAAATGGGGGAGAGGTGGGTGAGAGGGTTAATCCCCCCCTCTCCGATAGGGTACAGACTGCCCGGTGTCTGAGTGTAAATGGGGGAGAGTTGGGTGAGAGGGTTAATCCCCCCCCTCTCCGATAGGGAACAGACTGCCCGGTGTCTGAGTGTAAATGGGGGAGAGGTGGGTGAGAGGGTTAATCCCCCCCTCCGATAGGGAACAGACTGCCCGGTGTCTGAGTGTAAATGGGGGAGAGTTGGGTGAGAGGGTTAATCCCCCCACTCCGATAGGGAACAGACTGCCCGGTGTCTGAGTGTAAATGGGGGAGAGGTGGGGGAGAGGGTTAATCCCCCCTCTCCGATAGGGAACAGACTGCCCGGTGTCTGAGTATAAATTGTCTGATTTCTGTAATTTGTTCACCCTCTCAGATTCTCACTTATCAACCTTATAGCTTGTCGGTTGACTGGTGGGCTTTCGGGGTCTTGTTGTACGAGATGTTGGCTGGGCAGGTAAGGGTTAATCACATCTGCTTGTAAACCACTGTCATCGCGACAGACGATAATTGGGGCGGTAATTGGCCGGGTTGGACTTGTCCTGCTTTTTGTGTACAGGACATACCTGGGCAATTTTCCACATTGCCGGGTAGATGCCGGTGTTGTAGCTGTACTGGAACAGCTTGGCTAGGGATGCGGCAAGTTCTGGAGCACAGGTCTTCAGTACTATTGCCGGAATATTGTCAGGGCTCACAGACTTTGCAGTCTCCAGTGCCTTCAGTCGTTTCTTGATATCACGCGGGGTGAATCGAATTGGCTGAAGTCCGGCATCTGTGATGCTGGGGACTTCAGGAGGAGGCCGAGATGGATCATCAACTCGGCACTTCTGGCTGAAGATTGTTGCAAATGCTTCAGCCTTATCTTTCGCACTGATGTGCTGGGCTCTCCCACCATTGAGGATGGGGATATTTGTGGAGCCACCTCCTCCAGTTAGTTGTTTAATTGTCCACCACCATTCACGGCTGGATGTGGCAGGACTGCAGAGCTTAGATCTGATCCGTTGGTTATGGGATCACTTAGCTCTGTCTATCGCATGCTGCTTACGCAGTTTGGAACGCAGATAGTCCTGTGTTGTAGCTTCACCAGGTTGACACCTCATTTTGAGGTATGCCTGGTGCTGCTCCTGGCATGCCCTCCTGCACTCTTCATTGAACCAGGGTTGGTCTCCTGGCTTGATGCTAATGGTAGAGTGGGTGATATGCCGGGCCATGAGGTTACAGATTGTGGTTGAGTACAATTCTGCTGCTGCTGATGGCCCACAGCGCCTCATAGATGCCCAGTTTTGCATTGCTAGATCTGTTTGAAATCTATCCCATTCAGCATGATGGTAGTGCCACACAACACGATGGAGGGTATCCTCAATGTGAAGGTGGGACTTCGTCTCCACAGGGACTGTGCGGTGGTCACTCCTACCAATACAGTCATGGACAGATGCATCTGTGGCAGGCAGACTGGTGAGGACGAGGTCAAGTATGTTTTCCCCTCTTGTTGGTTCCCCCACCACCTGCCGCAGACCCAGTCTAGCAGCTATGTCCTTTAGAACTCGGCCAGCTCGGTCAGTAGTGGTGCTACCGAGCCACTCTTGGTGATGGACATTGAAGTCCCCCACCCAGAGTACATTCTGTGCCCTTGCCACCCTCAGTGCTTCCTCCAAGTGGTGTTCAACATGGAGGAGTACAGAGTCATCAGCTGAGGGACGGCGGTAGGTGGTAATCAGTAGGAGGTTACCTTGCCCATGTTTGACCTGATGCCAGGAGACTTCATGGGGTCCGGAGTCGATGTTGAGGACTCCCAGGGCAACTCCCTCCCTACTGTATACCACTGTGCCGCCACCTCTGGTGGGTCTGTCCTGCCGGTGGGACAGGACATACCCGGGGATGGTGATGACAATGTCTGGGACATTGTCTGTAAGGTATGATTCCGTGAGTATGACTATGTCAGGCTGTTGCTTGACTAGTCTGGGGGACAGCTCTCCCAACTTTGGCACAAGCCCCCAGATGTTAGTAAGGAGGACTTTGCAGGGTCGACGGGGCTGGGTTTGCCGTTGTCGTTTCCGGTGCCTCGGTCGATGCCGGATGGTCCGTCCGGTTTCATTCCTTTTTATTGACTTCGTAGCGGTTAGGTACAACTGAGTGGCTTGCTAGGCCATTTCAGAGGGCATGTAAGAGTTAACCACATTGCTGTGGGGTCTGGAGTCACATGTAGGCCAGACCAGGTAAGGACAGCAGATTTCCTTCCCTAAAGGACATTAGTTGTTTTCATAACAATCGACAATAGTTTCATGGCCATCATTAGACTAGTGTTTTAATTCCAGATTTATTAATGAAATTCAAATTCCACCTTCTGCTGTGGTGGGATTCGAACCCATGTCTCCAGATCAATACCCTGGGTCTCTGGGTTACTAGTCCAGTGATAATACCACTAATCTCAGGATTGTTACCGGTGCCACGTGCTAGTGAGGCTAGAAACAGAGAGCGAGTGCAGCTGAACACGTGGCTACAGAGCTGGTGTAGGAGGGAGGGCTTCAGATATGTGGATCATTGGGATACCTTCTGGGGAAGGTGGGACCTGTACAAGAAGGACGGGTTGCATCTGAACTGGAGGGGCACCAATATCCTGGGCGGGAGGTTTGCTAGAGCTCTTCGGGAGGGTTTAAACTAGTTTGGCAGGGTGATGGGAACCGGAGCCACGGATCAGTGGATGGGGTAGCTGTTGAACAGGCAGATACCGAGTGCAGAGAGTCCGTGAGGAAGGTTGGACAGTTGACAGGGCAAAGTTGCAGCCAGTATGATGGGTTGAAGTGTGTCTATTTTAACGTAAGAAGTGTCAGGAATAAGGGTGATGAACTTAGAGCATGGATCAGTACTTGGAGCTACGATGTTGTGGCCATTACGGAGACGTGGATATCTCAGGGGCAGGAATGGATGTTGGATGTTCCGGGGTTTAGATGTTTCCAAACGAATAGGGAGGGAGGTAAAAGAGGTGGGGGAGTGGTGTTGTTAATCAGGGATAGTATCACAGCTGCAGAAAGGGAGGTCGTCGAGGAGGGTTTGTCTACTGAGTCAATATGGGTGGAAGTCAGAAACAGGAAAGGAGCAGTCACTTTGTTGGGAGTTTTCTATAGACCCCCCCCAATAGCAGCAGAGACAAGGAGGAACAGATTGGGAGGCAGATTTTGGAAAGGTGCAGAAGTAACGGGGTTGTTGTCATGGGTGACTCCAACTTCCCTAATATTGATTGGAACCTCCTTAGTGCAAATAGTTTGGATGGAGCAGTTTTTGTCAGGTGTGTCCAGGAAGGTTTCCTGACATAATATGTAGATAGGCCGACTAGAGGGGAGACTATGTTGGACTTGGTGCTTGGCAACGAACCAGACCAGGTGGCAGATCTCTCGGTGGGAAAGCATTTCGGTGATAGTGATCACAACTCCCTGACCTTTACTATAGTAATGGTGAGGGACAGGAGCAGACGGGATGGGAAAATATTTAATTGGGGGAGGGGGAATTACAATGCTATTAGGCAGGAACTGGGGAGCATAAATTGGGAACAGATGTTCTCAGGGAAATGCACGACAGAAATGTGGAGGTTGTTTAGGGAGCACTTGCTGCGACTGCTGGATAGGTTTGTCCCGATGAGGCAGGGAAGGGATGGTAGGGTGAAGGAACCTTGGATGACAAGAGATGTGGAACAGCTAGTCAAGAGGAAAAAGGAAGCTTACTTAAGGTTGAGGAAGCAAGGATCAGACAGGGCTCTAGAGGGTTACAAGGAAGCCAGGAAGGAACTGAAGAATGGACTTAAGGGAGCTAGAAGGGGACATGAAAAAATCTTGGCGGGTAGGATTAAGGAAAATCCCAAGCCGTTCTACACTTATGTGAGGAACAAGAGGATGGCCAGAGTGAGGGTAGGGCTGATCAGGGATAGTGGAGGGAACTTGTGCCTGGAGTTGGAGGAGGTAGGGGAGGTCCTAAATGAATACTTTGCTTCAGTATTCACTAGTGAGAGGAACCTGGTCATTGGTGAGGACAGCGTGGAACAGGCTGATATGCTTGAACAGGTTGAGATTAAGAGGGAGGATGTGCTGGAAATTTTGAATGATATGAGGACAGATAAGTCCCCGGGGCCAGACGGGATATACCCAAGGATATTACAGGAAGCGAGGGAGGAGATTGCTGCGCCTTTGGCGATGATCTTTGCGTCTTCACTGTCCACTGGAGTAGTACCGGATGATTGGAGGGTGGCAAATGTTATTCCCTTGTTCAAGAAAGGGAATAGGGATAACCCTGGGAATTATAGACCAGTCAGTCTTACGTCGGTAGTGGGCAAATTATTGGAGAGGATTCTGAGAGACAGGATTTATGATTATTTGGAAAAGCATGGTTTGATTAGAGACAGTCAGCATGGCTTTGTGAGGGGCAGGTCATGCCTCACAAGCCTTATTGAATTCTTTGAAGATGTGACAAAACACATTGATGAAAGAAGAGCAGCGGATGTGGTGTATATGGATTTTAGCAAGGCGTTTGATAGGTTCCCCATGGTAGGCTCATTCAGAAAGTAAGGAGGCATGGGATACAGGGAAAGTTGGCTGTCTGGATACAGAATTGGCTGGCCCATACAAGTCAGAGGGTGGTAGTAGATGGAAAGTATTCAGCATGGAGCTCGGTAACCAGTGGTGTTCCACAAGGATCTGTTCTGGGACCTCTGCTCTTTGTGATGTTTATAAATGACTTGGATGAGGAAGTGGAAGGCTGGGTTAGTAAGTTTGCCGATGACACGAAGGTTGCTGGAGTTGTGGATAGTGGGAAAGGCTGTTGCAGGTTGCAACGGGACATTGACAGGATGCAGAGCTGGGCTGAGAAGTGGCAGATGGAGTTCAACCTGGAAAAGTGTGAAGTGATTCATTTTGGAAGGTCGAATTTGAATGCGGAATACAGGCTTAAAGACAGGATTCTTGGTAGTGTGGAGGAACAGAGGGATCTTGGGGTCCATGTCCATAGATCCCTCAAAGTTGCCACCCAAGTTGATAGGGTTGTTAAGAAGGCGTATGGTTTGTTGGCTTTCATTAACAGGGGGATTGAGTTTAAGAGCCGCGAGGTTATGCAGCTCTATAAGGCCCTGGTTCGACCACACTTGGAATATTGTGTTCAGTTCTGGTCGCCTCATTATAGGAAGGATGTGGAAGCGTTAGAGAGGGTGCAGAGGAGATTTACCAGGATGCTGCCTGGACTGGAGGGCATGTCCTACGAAGAAAGATTGAGGGAGCTAGGGCTTTTCTCATTGGAGCGAAGAAGGATGAGAGGTGACTTGACAGAGGGGTACAAGATGATGAGAGGCATAGATAGAGTGGATAGTCAGAGACCTTTTCCCAGGGTGGAAAGGGCTATCACCAGGGGGCATAATTTTAAGGTGATTGGAGGAAGGTTTCGGGGAGATGTCAGAGGTAGGTTCTTTACACAGAGAGTGGTGGGTGCGTGGAATGAACTGCCAGCGGTGGTAGTAGAAGCAGATACATTAGGGACATTTAAGCGACTCTTGGATAGGTACATGGATGATAGTAGAATGAAGGGTAGGTAGTTACTTAGATCTTAGAGTAGGTTAAAGGTTCGGCACAACATCGTGGGTCGAAGGGCCTGTACTGTGCTGTACTGTTCTATGTTCTATGTTCTACACCACCACCTCCCTCTGACAGTGCAGCACTCCCTCAGTACTGACACCGGGGGAGTGTCGGTCTGGATTATAGAGATCAAGTCCTGGAGTAGATACATCTCCCTCCGACAGTGCAGCACTCCCTCAGTACTGACACCGGGGGAGTGTCGGCTTGGATTATGGAGATCAAGTCCGAGAGTATAAACATCTCCCTCCGACAGTGCAGCACTCCCTCAGTACTGACACCAAGGAGTGTCGGCCTGGATTATGGAGATCAAGTCCTAGAGTATATACATCTCCCTCCGACAGTGCAGCACTCCCTCAGTACTGACACCGGGAGAGTGTCGGCCTGGATTATGGAGCTGAAATCTCTGGGATGTCAGGGGTGTGTAGTTGGGTTTATTGGGAGAGCGTTGAGGCTGTTCCTGGTGGGAGAAGGGCGTATCGCTGGGAGCTGCCGGTTAATCTGTCGGAGCTTGCTAACACGTGACCTCATTCCTCGATCACAGCCTCCGTACGATGGTGAGGATGAAGAGGAATTGTTTCAATCCATCCTGGAACAGAATGTTTCGTACCCCAAGAGCTTGTCACGTGAAGCTGTCTCTGTCTGCAAAGGGGTAAAGTTTTCTTCACAACGTTCCACACCTTTGATCCCAGGGATGAGGGACTTCAGTTAATGTGGAGAGACTGGGAGAAGCTGGGATTGTTCTCCTGAGAACAGAGAAGGTTAAGAGGGAGATTGAGGAGACTGATCCCAGGGATGAGGGACTTCAGTTAATGTGGAGAGACTGGGAGAGGCTGGGATTGTTCTCCTGAGAGCAGAGAAGGTTAAGAGGGGGACTGAGCAGAATGATCCCAGGGATGAGGGACTTCAGTTAATGTGGAGAGACTGGGAGAAGCTGGGATTGTTCTCCTGAGAACAGAGAAGGTTAAGAGGGAGATTGACCAGAATGATCCCAGGGATGAGAGACTTCAGTTAATGTGGAGAGACTGGGAGAAGCTGGGATTGTTCTCCTGAGAACAGAGAAGGTTAAGAGGGAGATTGAGGAGACTGATCCCAGAGATGAGGGACTTCAGTTAATGTGGAGAGACTGGGAGAAGCTGGGATTGTTCTCCTGAGAACAGAGAAGGTTAAGAGGGAGATTGAGGAGAATGATCCCAGGGATGAGGGACTTCAGTTAATGTGGAGAGACTGGGAGAAGCTGGGATTGTTCTCCTGAGAACAGAGAAGGTTAAGAGGGAGATTTAATCGAGACGTTCACAATCAGGAAGGGTTTGGATGAAGTAAATGAGGAGAGACTGTTTCCCAGTGGTGGGAGGGTGGTGAACCGGAGGGACACAGATCGAGGGTGATTGGTGAGAGAACTGGAGAGAGGGAGATGAGGAAACATTATTTGAGGCAGAGAGTTGTTGTGATCTGGGACTCGCTGCCTGAAAGGACGGTGGAAGCAGATTCAATAGTGACTCTCAAAAGGGGAATCGGGGTAAATACTGGGAGGGGAGAAATTTACAAGGAGATGGGGAAAGAGCAGGAGAGGGGAGTGGGATTAATGGGATAGTGCGTTCAGAGAGCGGGTGATTGGACTGCATGTCTCTCTCTATCTCTGTCTGTCTCTCTCTCTCTATCTCTGTCTCTCTCTATCTCTGTCTGTCTCTCTCTCTCTATCTCTGTCTCTCTCTCTCTCTCTATCTCTGTCTCTCTCTCTGTCTGTCTCTCTCACTCTCTCTCTCTCCCTCTGTCACTCTCTCTCTCTCTGTCTGTCTCTCTCTTTCTGTCTCTCTGTCTGTCTCTCTCTCTCTCTCTGTCTGTCTCTGTCTCTCTCTGTGTCTCTCTCTCTTTCTGTCTCTCTGTCTCTCTTTCTGTCTCTCTCTGTCTCTGTCTCTCTCTCTCTCTGCCTCTCTCTCTCTCTCTCTGTCTGTCTGTCTCTCTGTCTCTCTCTCTGTCTCGCTGTCTCTCTCTCTGTCTCTCCCTCTCTCTGGATCTCTCTCTGTCTCTCTCTCTGTCTCTCTCTCTCTCGCTCACTCACTCTCTCTCTCTGCCTCTCTCTCTCTCTGTCTCTCTCTCTCTCTCTGTCTCTCCCTCACTCTGTCTCTGTCTCTCTCCCTCTCTGTCTCCCTCTCTGTCTCTCTCTCTCTGTCTCTCTCACTCTGTCTCTGTCTCTCTCTCACTGTCTGTCTGTCTGTCTCTCTCCCTCTGTCTCTGTCTCTCTCTCTGTCTCTCTCTCTCTCTCACTCTCTCTATCTGTCTCTCTCTCTCTCTGTCTCTCTCTCTCTCTCACTCTCTCTCTCTGTCTCTCTCTCTCTCGCTCACTCACTCTCTCTCTCTGCCTCTCTCTCTCTCTGTCTCTCTCTCTCTTTCTGTCTCTCTCTCTGCCTCTCTCTCTCTCT
>NW_027141127.1:754067-756567 GCF_036365525.1 Heterodontus francisci | reverse complement strand
TCTGTCTCTCTTACTGCCTCTCTCTCTGTCCCACTCTCTCTCTCTCTCTTTGTCCCCCCTCTCTCTCTTACTGTCTCCCTCTCTGTCTGTCTGTCTCTCTCTCTCTCTCTCTCCCTGTCCCTCTGTCTCCCTGTCCCTCTCTCTCTGTCTCTCTCTCTCTCTGTTGCTCTCTGTTTCTCTGTCTCTGTCCTTGACACTCGGTCTCTCTCTCTCTGCCCCTCTCTCTGTCGTTCTCTCTCTTTGTCTCTCTCTCTCTCTCTCTCCCTCACTGCCCCTCTCTCTGTCTCTCTCTGTCCCTCTATCTCTCTCTCTGTCTCACTCTCTCTCTGTCTCACTCTCTTCCTGTCCCTCTCTCTCTCTGTCCCTCTCTCTCTCTGTCTCTTTCTCTCTGTGTGTCTCTCTCTGTCACTCTCTCTGTCTCTGTTACTCTCTGTCACTCTGTCTCTCTCTGTCTCTGTCACTCTCTCTCTGTCACTCTCTCTGTGTGTCTCTCTCTCTCTGTCTGCCTCTCTCTCTGTGTCTCTGTCTCTCTCTCTCTGGGCTATCAGTTCCTCTGGGTAAGACAGAGCGGGGGTAGCTCCTTCCTTGTCGATCGCAGTAATGGATCCACTGACTGCAGCGGGCCACCCTGCAGCAGGCCTGAACGTGGAGACTCTCGGGTACCTGCTATCGGACGGAGTGGCTGTGGCACCGTCTCTCCCCTCACTCCCATCGAGGCCGTCGTCCAGAAATGTCAGGCCTCCAGGACTGCCCTCCTTCCAGCAGAGGAAGTTCGAATCATTGAAACAGCTCCAGGAGGAGGCCATTGAGCCCCTTGTGCCTGTGCTGGCTGCATGAAAGAGTTATCCCATTATTATCACTCCTCCCTCATCTCCCTGTAATTTATCCCCTCCCAGTATTTACCCCGATTCCCCGTTTGAGACTTACAGATTGAATCTGCTTCGACCGTCCTTTCAGGCAGCGAGTCCCAGATCACAATGACGCACAACTTACTGTATCCAAACCCTTCCTGATTGTGAACGTCCCGATTGAATCTCCCTCTTAACCATCTCTGCTTCCAGGAGAACGATCCCAGTTTCTCCATATACCCCCAGGTCCCTCTGCTCCTGCACCCCCTTTCGAATTGTACTCTTTGTATTGACTCTCCATGTTATTCCGACCAAAATGAATTACCTCACATTTCTCCGCATTAAACGTCATCTGTACACCACATCCGCCGCATCACCCTCACCCCCGCTCTCTGCTGCCTCAACAAAAACCTCAAACAAGTCAGCGAAACACGACCTGCCCCGGCTTTCCTTAATTCAACCCATTTTTGAACAAGGGTGCACCACCCGCAATTCTCTGGCACCACCCCTGTATCTCAGGAGGGTTGGAGGGCCTCTGCAATTTCCGCCCTGACTTCCTTCTGGCTGGTTGAATGGGCAGACAGGTGGCAGATGAAGTTCGATGCAGCCAAGTGTGAGGTAGGAAGAACACGGAGAGACAATGTAATATGAAGGGTACAATTCTTAAGGGGGTGCAGGAGCGGAGGGACCTGGGTGTATACGTGCATAAGCCATTGAAGGCGGCAGGACAGGTTGAGAGAGCGGTTAATGAAGCATACAGTATCCTGGGCTTTATTAATAGGGGCATCGAGTATGAGAGAAAGGACAATATGTTAAACCTTTGCGAAACACTCGTTTGGCCTCAACTAGATTATTGTGTCCAGTTCCGGGTGCAAACGTTAGGGAGGATGCCGAGGGCCTTGGAGACCTTGTGGAGGGAGATTGAGGAGAACGGTCCCAGGGATGAGGGACTTCAGTCAACGCGGAGAGACTGGGAGAAGCTGGGATTGTTCCCCTGTGAGCGGGGAAGGTTAAGAGAGGAGATTCAATCGGGGCGTTCACCATCAGGAAGGGTCTGGGTGGGGTCAGTCAGTTGTGAATTGTTGGGATCTGGGACCCCCGCGTCCGGAAGGACAGGGGAAGCGGATTCAATGGTGACTCTCAAAAGGGGAATGGGGGTAAATACCGGGAGAGTCCATACTAAGCGGAGTTTTTTTTTCCTGCCGATTGCATTTAGGGTTAGGTTAGGGTCAGCTGTCAATCATTGTCCACTCTCAGTCTGTCTCTCTCCCTCCTTCTCCACGGACATACCAATTAGGATCAGGAGTAGGCCACTCGGCCCCTCTAGCTTGCTCCACCATTCAATAAGTTCATGACTGAACTGATTACATTCCCACCTACCCCTGATAACCTTTCCCCCCCCCCTTGCTTATCAAGAATCTATCCACCGCTGTCTTAAAAATATTCAAAGACTCTGTTTCCACTGCCTTTTGAGGAAGAGAGTTCCAAAGACTCACCACCCTCTGAGAGAAACAATTTCTCCTCATCTCTGTCTTAAATGGGTGACCCTGTATTTTTAAACAGTGACCCCCCTAGTTCGAGATTCTCCCACAAGGGGAAACATCCTTTCCACATCCACCCTGTCCAGACCCCTCAGGATCTTATATGTTTCA
>NW_027141127.1:666567-671567 GCF_036365525.1 Heterodontus francisci | reverse complement strand
CGGAGAGAGACAGAGAGAAAGAGAGAGAGAGGGAGAGAGACAGAGAGAGAGAGACAGAGAGAGAGAGCGATATACAGAGCGAGTGAGAGACAGAGAGAGAGAAAGACAGAGAGAAAGAGACAGAGAGAGAGGCAGAGTGAAACAGAGAGAGAGAGACAGACAGACAGACAGACAGAGAGAGAGAGACAGAGAGAGAGAGAGACAGAGAGAGAGAGACTGAGAGAAACAGACAGAGAGAGAGAGAGAGAGACAGAGAGATAGAGTGAGAGAGACAAAGAGAGAGGCAGAGAGACCGATGGAGAGAGAGAAAAACAGGGAAACTGACAGAAAGAGAGAGAGACACACAGAGAGAGGGAAAGAGACAGAGAGAGAGGGAGACAGAGAGAGAGAGACAGGGACGGAGAGAGAGAGACAGGGACGGAGAGAGACAGAGAGAGAGAGAGGCAGAGACAGACAAAGAGGGACAGAGGGAGAGAAACAGAGAGACAGATACAGCGAGAGAGACAGAGAGAGAGAGAGAGTAAAAGAGAGAGAGAGACAGCAATATATATGGAGAGAGAGAGACAGACATAGAGAAAGAGACAGAGAGAGAGGTAGAGAGAAACAGAGAGAGAGAGAGAGAAAGAGAGTGAGAGACAGAGAGAGAGACTGAGAGAAACAGACTCAGAGAGACAGAGAGAGACAGAGTGAGAGTCAGAGACAGAGAGACTGAGAGAAACAGAGAGAGAGAGAGACAGAGAGATAGAGTAAGGGAGACAAAGAGAGAGGCAGAGAGACCGACGGAGAGAGAGAAAAACAGGGATACTGACAGAAAGAGAAAGAGAGACACAGGGAGAGAGAGAGACAGTGACAGAGAGATAGAGAGAGAAGCAGAGAGAGAGACAGAAAGAGAAAGAGAGAGAGAGAGAGAGAGAGAGACAGGGACAGACGGAGAGAGACAGAGAGAAAGAGAGAGAGAGGGAGAGAGACAGAGAGAGAGAGACAGAGAGAGAGAGAGATATACAGAGCGAGTGAGAGACAGAGCGAGAGAAAGACAGAGAGAAAGAGACAGAGAGAGAGGCAGAGTGAAACAGAGAGAGAGAGAGAGACAGACAGACAGAGAGAGAGAGAGAGAGACAGAGCCAGAGAGAGAGACAGAGAGAGAGAGACTGAGAGAAACAGACAGAGAGAGAGACAGAGAGAGAGAGAGACAGAGAGATAGAGTGAGAGAGACAAAGAGAGAGGCAGAGAGACCGATGGAGAGAGAGAAAAACAGGGAGACTGACAGAAAGAGAGAGAGAGACACAGAGAGAGGGAAAGAGACAGAGAGAGAGGGAGACAGAGAGAGAGAGACAGGGACGGAGAGAGAGATACAGGGACGGAGAGAGACAGAGAGAGAGAGAGAGGCAGAGACAGACAAAGAGGGACAGAGGGAGAGAAACAGAGAGACAGATACAGTGAGAGAGACAGAGAGAGAGAGAGTAAAAGAGAGAGAGAGCCAGCAATATATATGGAGAGAGAGACAGACATAGAGAAAGAGAGACACAGGGAGAGAGAGAGACAGAGACAGAGAGATAGAGAGACAGAAACAGAGAGCCACAGAGAGATCAACAGAGAGAGAAAGAGAGAGAGAGAGAAAGAGAGACAGGGACAGGCAGAGAGAGACAGAGAGAAAGAGACAGACAGAGAGACAGAGAGAGAGAGACAGAGAGAGAGACAGAGAGAAACAGAGAGAGAGAGAGGCAGAGTAACAGACAGAGAGAGACAGAGAGACAGAGAGAAACAGAGAGAGAGACAGAGAGAGAGAGACTGAGAGAAACAGACAGAGAGAGAGAGAGAGACTGAGAGAGAGAGACAGCGAGAGAGAGACAGAGAGATAGAGTGAGAGAGACAAAGAGAGAGGCAGAGAGACCGACGGAGAGAGAGAAAAACAGGGCGACTGACAGAAAGAGAGAGAGAGACACACAGAGAGGGAGACAGACAGAGAGAGAGGGAGACAGAGAGAGAGTGACAGGGACGGAGACAGGGAGACGGAGAGAGAGAGACAGAGAGAGAGAGAGACAGACTGAGACAGACAGAGAGGGACAGAGGGAGAGAAACAGAGAGACAGAGACAGTGAGAGAGAGAGAGAGTAAATAAAAGAGAGAGACAGCAAGATATATATAGAGAGAGACAGACATAGAGAAAGAGAGACACAGGGAGAGAGAGAGACAGAGACAGAGAGATAGAGAGACAGAAACAGAGAGCCACAGAGAGATCAACAGAGAGAGAAAGAGAGAGAGAGAGAAAGAGAGACAGGGACAGGCAGAGAGAGACAGAGAGAAAGAGACAGACAGAGAGACAGAGACAGAGAGAGAGAGACAGAGAGAGAGAGACAGAGAGAGAGAGACAGAGAGAGAGGCAGAGAGAAACAGAGAGAGAGAGAGGCAGAGTAACAGACAGAGAGAGACAGAGAGAAACAGAGAGAGAGACAGAGAGAGAGAGACTGAGAGAAACAGACAGAGAGAGAGAGAGACTGAGAGAAACAGACAGAGAGAGAGACAGAGAGAGAGACAGACAGAGAGATAGAGTGAGAGAGACAAAGAGAGAGGCAGAGAGACCGATGGAGAGAGAGAAAAACAGGGAGACTGACAGAAAGAGAGAGAGAGACACAGAGAGAGGGAAAGAGACAGAGAGAGAGGGAGACAGAGAGACAGTGACAGGGACGGAGAGAGGGAGACGGGGAGAGAGAGGGAGACAGAGAGAGAGAGACAGGGACGGAGAGAGAGATACAGGGACGGAGAGAGACAGAGAGAGAGAGAGAGGCAGAGACAGACAAAGAGGGACAGAGGGAGAGAAACAGAGAGACAGATACAGTGAGAGAGACAGAGAGAGAGAGAGTAAAAGAGAGAGAGAGACAGCAATATATATGGAGAGAGAGACAGACATAGAGAAAGAGAGACACAGGGAGAGAGAGAGACAGAGACAGAGAGATAGAGAGACAGAAACAGAGAGCCACAGAGAGATCAACAGAGAGAGAAAGAGAGAGAGAGAGAAAGAGAGACAGGGACAGGCAGAGAGAGACAGAGAGAAAGAGACAGACAGAGAGCGAGAGACTGAGAGAGAGAGACAGAGAGAGAGAGAGACAGAGAGAGAGAGACAGAGAGAAACAGAGAGAGAGAGAGGCAGAGTAACAGACAGAGAGAGACAGAGAGACAGAGAGAAACAGACAGAGAGAGAGAGAGACTGAGAGAGAGAGACAGCGAGAGAGAGACAGAGAGATAGAGTGAGAGAGACAAAGAGAGAGGCAGAGAGACCGACGGAGAGAGAGAAAAACAGGGCGACTGACAGAAAGAGAGAGAGACACACAGAGAGAGGGAGACAGACAGAGAGAGAGGGAGACAGAGAGAGAGTGACAGGGACGGAGACAGGGAGACGGAGAGAGAGAGACAGAGAGAGAGAGAGACAGACTGAGACAGACAGAGAGGGACAGAGGGAGAGAAACAGAGAGACAGAGACAGTGAGAGAGAGAGAGAGTAAATGAAAGAGAGAGACAGCAAGATATATAGAGAGAGAGACAGACATAGAGAAAGAGAGACACAGGGAGAGACAGAGTCAGAAACAGAGAGCAACAGAGAGACAGAGAGAAAAAGAGACAGAGGGAGAGAGACAGAGAGAGAGAGAGAGAGATACAGAGAGAGAGAGACAGAGAGAGAGATATACAGAGCGAGTGAGAGACAGAGAGAGAGAAAGACAGAGAGAAAGAGACAGAGAGAGAGGCAGAGTGAAACAGAGAGAGAGAGACAGTCAGACAAAGAGAGAGAGAGACAGAGAGAGAGAGAGATATACAGAGCGAGTGAGAGACAGAGTGAGAGAAAGACAGAGAGAAAGAGACAGAGAGAGAGGTAGAGTGAAACAGAGAGAGAGAGACAGTCAGACAAAGAGAGAGAGAGACAGAGAGAGAGAGAGATATACAGAGCGAGTGAGAGACAGAGTGAGAGAAAGACAGAGAGAAAGAGACAGAGAGAGAGGTAGAGAGAAACAGAGAGAGAGAGAGAGAAAGAGAGTGAGAGACAGAGAGAGAGACTGAGAGAAACAGAGAAAGAGAGAGACAGAGAGAGAGAGAGAGAAACAGAGAGATAGAGTAAGGGAGACAAAGAGAGAGGCAGAGAGACCGACGGAGAGAGAGAAAAACAGGGATACTGACAGAAAGAGAGAGAGAGACACAGAGAGAGGGAGAGAGACACAGAGAGGGACAGAGGGAGAGAACCAGAGAGACAGTGACAGTGAGAGAGACAGAGCGAGAGAGAGAGAGAGTAAAAGACAGACAGAGACAGCAAGATGTAGAGAGAGAGAGACAGACATAGAGAAAGAGAGACACGGAGAGAGAGAGACAGTGACAGAGAGCTAGAGAGAGAAGCAGAGAGAGAGACAGAAAGAGAAAGAGAGAGAGAGAGACAGGGACAGACGGAGAGAGACAGAGAGAAAGAGAGAGAGAGGGAGAGAGACAGAGAGAGAGAGACAGAGAGAGAGAGAGATATACAGAGCGAGTGAGAGACAAAGAGAGAGAAAGACAGAGAGAAAGAGACAGAGAGAGAGGCAGAGTGAAGCAGAGAGAGAGAGACAGACAGTCAGACAGAGAGAGAGACAGACAGACAGAGAGAGGGAGACTGAGAGAAACAGACAGAGAGAGAGAGAGACAGAGAGGGAGAGACAGAGAGAGAGAGAGACAGAGAGATAGAGTGAGAGAGACAAAGAGAGAGGCAGAGAGACCGATGGAGAGAGAGAAAAACAGGGAGACTGACAGAAAGAGAGAGAGAGACACAGAGAGAGGGAAAGAGACAGAGAGAGAGGGAGACATAGAGAGAGAGACAGGGACGGAGAGAGAGAGACAGGGACGGAGAGAGACAGAGAGAGAGAGAGAGAGAGGCAGAGACAGACAAAGAGGGGCAGAGGGAGAGAAACAGAGAGACAGATACAGTGAGAGAGACAGAGAGAGAGAGTAAAAGAGAGAGAGAGACAGCAATATATATGGAGAGAGA